>NC_135171.1:18172923-18380423 GCF_041146795.1 Maylandia zebra
CTGTCTGTCTGTCTGTCTGTTGGTTAGCAGACTAGCATTCACAGTTCGAGGTGATTTCATTTTGGTGAAAATCAGTAAAAACTGCTCCCCAAAATTTATTATAGATCATCTTCAAACTTTACAACAACATTCTAGGCCTTGGGATCAGCTAGATAGATCAGCTAAACATTTGACCTTGACTTTCATTGTTAGCACCCAAAGTAAAGATTGACCTTGAAGAAAAACTTTCAAGAAATTATACTGAATAATGTAACATATGAAATGGAGCTGAACAACATATTTTCTATTTTTTCCAATACGACGGCCTACAACGTCAAATGATGCCATAACAGGCTGACGTCATCATATTGTAATAATGAAATAATAAAATATCAAAGTTTGAGTATAGCCTTGGCCTTGCTCCTGTTTTGACACTGTTCTCTTTACTCTTGCTGACATTTGTTTCTAAGATGTAGAAGACTAAAAAATGCAGATATAGATAATCTGTTATCTCTCTCAAAAACGTTATGTCTTAGGCAAAGCAAATGTTCAGAAATTAAAAGCTGTGGTTTTAGGGGAATGCCCTCACCTGTGGTGCTGGTAAAAGTCCATCATTATGGGAGCTAACTGATTCTGAGGTCACAGTCACATCAGCTTTCTTGGTCTCCGAGTTCCTCCTGCTCCTCTTTTTCCCCTCCACAGCTACAGTATCAACAGGAAGCTGAGGTAAAGGTCTAAGAGCGGCCACCTTGGACTGAAAGGACAAAACAAGATGCAACAACTGCTTTAATTAGCCTAACTCACTCCTTTGTTACTGTCACGCATGCTAGCTGGCTAGCACTGCAATAGAAAGTGGTTAGGAATAGATCTTAACCAAAACAAATGCTAAATGAAATTTGCTGACTGGAGAGTCAGTGAAAGGTCAGTGAAAGAAGATCAGCAGCTCATTCTTGAGAGCATCGTTAAGAAGGCAACTGGATTTCTTTAGGTTTGTGAAGACGGTTCGCCTCTCATCCAACAGGGACTCTCCTCCGATTATTTTACAACTGAAGAAGCGTCTTGGATGAGAGGTGAAACAGCTTTACAAACTTGAAGAATTCCACTTCCCTTCCTTGTCAAGCTCTTAAGAATGCCTGGATGATTTTGATGACTGAGAACCTACACAGACACATTCTTTTTTGTCTTGCCATTCCTTTAAAATATCATTAGAACGATAATGATTTCAGCAACATCACTCCTGTATCAGTCTTTACCTTGTCCTGGTCCTCATGTTTCTGTCTTGTGTGCTTTCCTCTGTGCTGCTGTGATATAGATGGTTCTGATGATAGGTACAGAGGAGTTAGACATGTAGCAGCTCGATCTGGCTTACTGGCTTGTAAGGGAGATTCTTCCTTAACGGGTTCCTGAAAAAACACAAATACAATTGCATTAACACGAGGCAACGTGTTCTATACTATATCTGCATTATTTAGCACTCACCAGTGGTGGAGGGAGTGGCTCTAACAGCTTTTCAGTAGATTCTAGGCTTTCCTACAGAGATATAATTGAACAAATAAAACAAACACCGAACACTCCAGATGAAAACATCAAAAGAAGGTACTTTAGGACACTTACTTGGATGTCTGAGGTAGGTAGGTGTGCTGGAGCATGCTTGAAAAGAGTCACAGTGTTGTTCTTATTGTCTGCATCTGCTTCTAGAACCTCGTTTTCTGGATTTGGGTCCTGTGGATCAGCTTTTTTAAGTAACTCCATGGTATCATCCTTATCGTCCATATCTGAAATCTTTTTCTCCCCCGAGATAGATAACTTGTCCCCAGGGTTTGATTTGGCCTGTCGCTGAAAGTCAGACAAGTCACCGGCCACCCTCCCTTCGTCTTCTCTCGTGCTGCAAACACCTGATACAGACTTCAGAGGGGGCTTTAGTGGCGAAGGAGGGGGAAAGGGATCTGGTTTCCCTCTCACCTTGCTGTCTTTGCTCACATTGTGCGTGAGAGGTTCATTAGCTGCCCGGTGATGCGACACGACAGGCTGGGGCCTCTGCACCTGTCTCTGTATCAGGTCATTGTCCAGCTGCACGGGGATATCAATATCGATATTGCTAACAGTAAGCAGGGATGCTCTGAGAGCATCAGGTGAAGAGGGTTTGAATGGCGGAGGCGTCTGGATGGGAGTGCTGTCTACCACACCGTTCCGGCCTTTAAAGTGTTGCGATTTGTCGTCTTTCTGAGTTTAACAACAAAAATAACAATCACAGAGGGTTCCTTGTTTATATGAACATCTTTAACTGAATCACAAAAAGTTTAATAGGAGTGTTCTTTCTATATAGCAGCTATATCCAAGTAGAAAACAAATACTTTCCACAAAGGGGGGAGTTTTTTAATGAGCGCAGATGAGATGAAAATAAGAAAACTCAAAAGAAAGGATTGACTGAGTATCATTACCATTACACACTGATATGTGTGGCTTCCATCAGTCTACCACTGTGTAAATAAAAATAATATAAGTCATAGGATTCATTTTATTACGGTAAATCAGTATTAGTATTCATCCTTAACTTACCCGCTTTACCCTGGCACGAGGTTCAGGTTGTGGACTGGGAGCCAGCCTCTCAGGCTTTGGCTGACATGACATCACAGGTGACACACTGCTGGTCCTACAATCACCACTGCCACCAACAGGTCTTTTTCGTGACTTGGCAGTTTTTCTGGGGAAGTGAAAATCAAGACACATAATAAGCCTTTAAGAACAAAGAGATCACTGCACAAAGAGAGGGGCAGAAATGATCAGGTTATAAAAACATACAAAGAAAATTTCAAAACACCATTTTTGATTTTTTTCATTAAAATGACTTAGAGGGAACTTACTCTTTTGTTGCCTCAAGGAACATGGCAATTTGTCGTTTTATGTAGGGCTGCCGGAGAATGAGTTTGACATCGGGCCTGTCTTCAGGTCTCTTAGACAGCATGCTTTTGATTAAATCTCCAAGCTGGGGCTCATACTTACTGGGCATCTGTGGAAGCTGTTTAGAAACCCAGAAGACAATTATCACCGTTCAGAATAAACCACATGGGACAAGTGTTAATTATTAAAAAACAAATCCAAATGGTTGAAGACACCTATCAGTCACACAGAAACCACAGTCTGGGCTTGTAAACAAGTGAGCTTAAGTGACACTCACAAAATCATCCAAACGTTTTAGGCTCATTAAACTACATTGTGGTATAGATATTATTTTGATATAATATATTCAAATGGATTTATTCAGTAAGGAGTTCGCATGTTCTCCTCCATGTCTGTGTGGGTTCTCTTCAGATAGTCCAGCTTCCTCCTGGAGTCCAAAGACATGCATGGACTAGGTTAACAAGTGATTCTAAATTGACCATAGGTGTGAATGTGAGTGTAAACAGTTGTATGCTTCACTGTGTTAGCCCTGTGGCAGACTGGCGGGTGTTCCAGGTTGTAACCCAGACAAAGATAGATGGATAGATACTGTAACTTACAATACTTTACCTAAAGAAAACACGAATAAAAAATGAATAATAATTTTTTTTAAAACATAAATATGTTAAAATATAAAGCTCACCTTTCCCTCTACAATACGATACACCAGTGAGTTCATGTCCTTGGCATTGAAGGCATGTTTCAGTGTAGACATCTCATATACACAGCAGCCCAGGGCCCAGACATCTGACTAGAGACAGAAAAATTAAACCCATAAAAAGATGTATGCATCATTATCATACAAAGTCTATGGGAGCATCATTCATGAGAGCGGACTTCATGACTTTGTACCTGGCATAATGTGACCTTTAAATTAAGTACTCAAAGCATAAGTACTTGTTAACTTGTCTACATTACTACTTGCAGTTTCTTTCATTTATAAGCTGGATACCTCAGCTACATAACATTTTGCCCTAATGTGGGCCAGTATTAGTGGATACATTCCTTGGTTATACTGCACAGTGTGCTAACATGTAATGAGCCAATAAAACACTATATCAGGGAAGCTAAAGTTACACATACAGTTTGGTGCCATAACCTATTTGGCAGAGCGCTAGCACTGTCTCACTTCTGTGGGAAAGAAACACGATAGTTCATTTCTTATGTGATCATCCTGGCACACTGTCTCTGTGCACTGCCAAAGCTTTCCTTCTGCATTGAAACAAAAAACTTTTAATAGCTACTAAAGTCTATGTCTTTGTCCTGCTTAGAGAACAACTCCTCTATGCACCAACGGCCTGGGAACAACAATCAAGGAAATCCTATTTATGCATGTGCTAATGTGCCCTTTAATGAAGCCCTGAGAGTTGCTGCCTCCTAGCTGATGTGTTTGACTCCATATACTACACATTTGTGTTTAATAAGTCATCCCAGTCCTTTACCCTGCTTATATAACTTCAAAGACAAGGAGTCATTTTAAACAGATATCCAAAATACCTTGTGGTTATAAGGTTTATTAGAGAAGAGTTCAGGACTCATGTAGTATGGGGTTCCTATGAGTGTGCTGGCCATATCATTCTGGTTCTCCAGTACTCGGGCAATGCCAAGGTCCCCCACTTTAATGATGTTGGTTTTCGTCAGGAAGATATTCTGCGTTTTAAGGTCCCGATGAAGAATGTTCCTCTCATGTAGGTACTGATATACAAAATAAGAGAAATAAGAGAGTGACTGTCGCTTTATGTGAATAAATGATGGAAAAAATGCATAAACTGATGCAGAACTCACCTGCAATGCCATGGCTATCTGGACAAACCACTCCACCACCTGCCTCTCGGGTAACAGCTCTCCTTTTTGTTGTTTAAGCCTGTGATAGAGGTCTCCACCTTCACAGAAACCCATCACAATGTACAGCTGGCAGTCATCTCCTTCCCAGGACTCCTTGTAAGTCACAATGTTGGGATGGCGCAGTTGAGACAGCAGCTGCGCCTCCTGCTCCGCAGCACGTCGTTCACGTTTGGAGGAGGTGGTCAAATTCAATCTCTTTATAACATACTACAAGAAACACAAACACGTGTGCTGAAAAACAAAACCTATGCACTTTGAATAGATTTTACAAGTCTATGCCTTTGTTCCTCTATAGACTAGCAGCCTGGGAACACCTTTAATGAAGTACACTGGTCAATAGTTGTTATGAAAAAATACATTAAAAAACAAAAACTAAACTATATGAATGCATACAAGTTTATTAGAAGATGCATTGAAAATTTTTATATTTTTAAAAGGCCAACCCACAATGGTACAACGGGTAGCTCTGTCATCTCACTGCTAGAAGGTGCCATACTGCTGCTTCCCCTATGACATCTTGAATAATGCCCAGCTCCCACTGTGACATATGTGAAAAATAAATAGGATGGATGGATCAGCCACTTTCAGACCTTGTTCCTCACATTGAAATCTGAGGAAATGTTTGAATATGAATATCTCGGAAACTATTAAAGACATGCCTGAAAATTTCACTGGTATTTCATAACGGGTCTGTAATTACGGAAAAATTAATAAATAAATGTCTGAGTATTGGCTAGTTAAAATATGAAAAAAAGAAAGAAAAAGAAGATTCAAATAGTCTTGTAAACTTATTTACATACATATTTGAACACATAATAAAATAACTTTCTGAATGAGATATGGTTCTATTCCAAAATAATGCTGAGAGAATTAATTTTAACATGAAATTCTTGGTCACAAAACGGCAGAAAATGCTAATTGCATCCATCTGTCACGCTGGATCGAGCAAATGTGCAAGTTGTACCACAAACAAATAAAAATATCAGAAGATGGTTTAATCCAAATGAAACAAAGTTCTGGAGTTACACATGGTACTCTAATTGTAACTGGCATAGCATATCTCACAGAAATCATTACAAATATTCATGTACATACAAACTTTGGCCCACAAAAATCGTGTTGCAGGAGGTGATTTCATATATGCTTCATCGTGAAAGAAAACAAATTGTGCAATGAAAAGCTGAGTTATAGGAGCAAAGAGTTCTGATTTATAAGTCAGTTATGAATGGACTACTTCACGTCTGTCAGACGCAATAATAGAGTATAGAAATATTATCATCACAGTGGTCAACAAGCTTAAGCTGTTGTTATAATGCCAAAGTTAGCAGAAACATTGGTTTTCAGTGGGTATAAAACCTTAACTCAGTCCGTGAGACTTTACAGGACTTATGCTAACTTTGTGCTAGCAGTACTTAGCAGGGTTTTAGGGTCTCTACGAAAACGTTTAGCATGTGGTTGAAAGGCGTGCTTATTTTAACATATCTGGGGTTTGTTTCCACTTACAACCGCTCTGTTTCTCACCTGTTTACGGTCTGTTTTGTGTTTCACCAAGTTCACCTCCCCATAGCTCCCTTTCCCAACGACCCTGATGAAAGTGTAATTATTCATCATTCCTCAAAACGCTTCATTACGAGGCCCGAAACGCCAAAAGTTTACAGGACCGGCTCCCGTCAAGCGTAACAGCTCTATTCAGTCCCGCATCCTGCTGTGAATGCGACGCAAACAAATCTGCTGGGAGAAAAAACTTCCCCCTAGGTCAGCGCCAGCGACGAGATGTTGGAAACGCAGGAAATCAGCCCTGCTGAACAGTTTTTTCGTCACTAGGCAACTGGTCGCTCACTGCCGATGATGAGGTGAGAGGGGGGAAAGGAGCGCTCAGTTTGTGACACAGCGCCACCTAGTGCCTGGAGTCACAACAAGAAGCACCTTCACCGCAGAGACGCTTTGTATGCGTTTCAGGGGACAGTGGCACAACTGTTCACCTAAAGCACCTTAATTCACGCTTCTACCCTTTGAGAGAAGAATACAAAGCGTAGAAGCCACCGAGGACGTGTGACCTGTTTAATTACAAATGTAGATGTTTAAAAACTGAAATAAAAAAATGACTGAATAAATAAAACGAATAAATACATAAAAATACAAATAAAATGAATAACGAAACAAAATACTATTTTTTTTTAACAAAACAGGCATCAAATTAGAAGTCAAATAAAATTTCTAAGATCTAAAAAGAAATATTTATTATTTGTTTCTTGTTTCTTTACATAATAGCAAAACGTTGTATGTTTAAAAAAACATATTGGGAGACAGGGTTTTCCCTTGATGACGCCACTGGTAGCACACTGGACCACTGCATTGGCTGTAACCTTTCTTTATTAAAATTACGAGTTATACATGTACTATTTCTGCTATGGCATGGAAATTATGAACCCTTTATAACAAGTCATATAATATCCTATTTTAATGTTTAAATCCCACATCCAACAATATAGGTCTAAGCTTTGTATCAGCAGAGAGAAAACTACATTTAAATGCAAATTTACACCTGACATCTGCAATGAGTGAGAACTTCAAGACACTTCAGATAATTTAAAACCAGTGGCTCTTTGTCAGGATGCAAGCTTAGATGGTGCTGAAGAGCAATTTAACAGCGTTTTATGATTCCATTGTGAAACATAAAGGGATGGACAGGGTACAATGATTAAAAAAAGGTTCAAATAAACTGATACACAACATCCTGTGTGTTAGCACACGTGTTTCAGTTCCAAGAAGACCACTTTAAGCTTGCAATGATCTTGACCTGTTTGAGGTTATGTAATCCACTAGATGGAGCACTACACCTGTACAAGCTGACACTGCACAATTTCAGCTTAGAGGTGTCTGCACAGGACAGAGTGTATGCACATGGTACTGAAAAAAAATTGTATGGGTTTATTTATTTTTGGCTTCAGTTTTAAAAATTTGGTTTGTCACTGATTTTATTGTTTCATGAAACAACAGGCAGAAGAGTTGGAAGCAAATTTTAAAACTCATGAGTTTTTACTTGCTGTAAGCAACATGCCCAGTAAACTGGAGTAGAATACTTGGACTAAATGTAAGTAACATTCCTACTAGTCCTATATGTGGTGCTATCCGATGGTGTTAGGGATTTTATGATTAACATCACTCTAGTTCAGTGGCTTTGATGGGGGTGGGGTACATTATATTTTAGGCGGGGTAGTGACACCCCATACCCCCTTTGAAACACGCTTCTGCTCATGTCTAGCAAAAAAAGCAACCCTCGTTTGATCAAACATAACGATTATTTTATTGCAACACTGTCGCACTTCTATGTGACAGCAGGCCAATAAAAGCGGCTACACCACTCAGCGTGTGCATGTCACAAGTATTTATCTAAACTTATTAGAGCTTATAATACCTAACTAGCCTACACCTGGAAGTCTGTTAACCACAGCACCTTGGCTGTTAACGTCATAAAAACCGTGACACATTGTGTTTATTACAGCCACTATCGAAACAGCACGTCGATACAGGTGTTCTCGCCTCCAAGCATTTTATTACAGGTGTGGGAGTCACGAGTGAGGGGAGGGAAAGAGGGAGGAGGCAGCTACCGTCGGTGAGACAGAGCCGTTCACCTATGCGCCACACTGCTAGAGCGGTGATTGGTCCGCTTCACTGTGTCCGTCCTTGCCCTGAGGTGACGTCAGGAGGAACCCTGCTGGTGGAGGTTGGCGCGTGCAGATTCAGCGCGAGCGCTCAGAGTAGGAGAGACAGCCGGCGGGCTCCAGGCAGAGACTCCGGACCTTCGTGACAGCACATTTTCAGGTAGGAGGGAGACACTGCGTTAACTTTCATTTTGACTCCCACCCCTTCCGACAAAGAGCAGATAGGCGCTTGAGCGCGATTTCTCGTCAGGGTTTGGACAGCTGCTCTCCCCCACTGAGCTCTCTGTGAGGTAAGCTGTCGTTAACGGGCACTTTGGCTGCATTTACCTCGCCTGTAAGGACTTTTCCGTAGAAGGAATGTGTTTATAACAGCTGAAGTGAGATTTGACGACTTTTAAAAATAACTCGTTTTCAGCGTTTTAGGCTGCTGAAGCATAAACAGCAGCCGGGGTCACGTTATATCCTCCCATTCACTCCGAGAGGACCTCGGTGTAACTAAAGCTGCTGTTTTGAAGATCAGATGCTGACATGGAATATACTAGAGACTGAAGTGATCGCTTTTTATCCTCTTCTTCTTTCACTGAAACCATATACAGGTAGATATCTATCTAAATGGCTCAAGTTTAACTTATGGTATGTCTACAAAAAGCGTTAGGCCAGAAGGATCCCTGTTATTAATCTGTAAATCAGAAATACTGTAATGATTTCATCAGTAAAAACACATCACACTGTACGTCTTCCCCGGGAAGTCCTTAAAGCAGTTTGAGTGTAACCCCATCTGTCTCTGTCGTTTATTTGCTTTCTGTTTCTCTGTGGCTTTCTTTACACACCGTCTCTCACTTTCTTAACACTTCACACACCTCCTCACCTCTTCTACTAAGAAGTCCTCTTATCATTGATAAGCTGGCCTTAAGAGGAGATTTGGTGTGCGTCACTGACAGCAGATGACCAATCAACACTGCTGTTAGAAAAATCTCAATGTGTTTGCCATGGAAGCAGATGGGTGCAGGTCGGTTGATTGATATGCAGGTATGGATGGGCTCCATGGCGTTCAGTTGACAGCTGCTTTCTGACTCTGGGAAACACAAACTGGCTCTTCTTTCTTCTCTTTCACTGTCTGTGTTTATGCTTCTAAATATGTTCCACTTGGCACCCTGTGGAAAAAGAGCTTGCCCACATCTGCGGAGGTCTTTGTCAAGTGTTTGACCTAATGAAACTTGTTGTTGTTGTATGAAATATGTGAATGGAGTTTGTTAGTTTGTTTTGACAGCAGCTGCTTTCCCCCCCTGTGTCTTTCGTCCTTGTCAGTGTGCGCAACATTCTCAGAAACAAAAAAACTAGATTCCTCAAAAACAAAAACACTAGTTTTCCAAAGAGATAATAAAGATATCAAGATAAATAACCAAACATGTTGGGGGTAGGTTTATGAAATTTGATTCAAAAACATAGCCAGACTCATCTGAAGGTTTTAAAATCACTGAAAGATCATCTCTTTGCACTAGTGTAGTGAGCTTTCAGTGAACTCTGTCTGCTTTAACAGGAATGCATTCCTTGGACATGTCTTTGACTTTTTGTTCATACTTGGCAGCATATTTTCCCCTCAGTTTGCCATAGATGGTGTGGAGAAGTATGGAATAATAGTGATTAAGCTGAGCCAAAATCAGTTTTTATTCTTTAAAAAAACAGAAGAATAATAAACAGAACCAATTTGGAGTTTATCTGCATCGTTATAGAGACACAAGCCAAATAAGTTATTTGCAGAGCTCTGTCTCCTTAAATGTTAATTTAACTTTTTCTACTTCCTCTTTTTTTCAGTCTTTTGCATTCATTTTGTGGTGTGTTCATGTGTGTGTTTGTGTGTCTGTGAGTGTGAGAGACGGTTTAGCAGGGCCGGACAGAGCTTTTTTGCACGTGCCATTTTGTCACATTTAACTGTCGTCGTGTGTGTGTGTGTTTGTGTGTGTGTTTCTTCTGTCCACTGCGCATCACAGGAATGGGAAACCAGTGAGTACAGCAACTCTCTCTAATTCTTCAACAGGGGGTGAATGCTGCATGTCACCTACTTCTCAGGGAATGTGACTATGATATTGTGCTTTTTTCCAACCTCCAGCTTCTTCAGTCCTGTTGCTTATTTACTCAGTTGAGCAGCTTATCGTGTCCCACTGGCCAAAGTCATGCCATCCGTGGACGTTGAAGGGCTTTTTTTTTTATCCGCTTTATGCTCATACAATACCATGCATGTATCTTTCCTCTACTCTTCCACATATTTAAGCTTTGGCCTTTTCTGCCCTTGCGTGTGTGAAACATGAACCTTAATCTGCTGTTTATAGCATTTGCCTGTTTTTTTTTTTTTTTAATAAAAAAAAAAAACAACAGACACCCTTGCTCATGTCTAACTGGATTAAACTCCAGTGGCTTGAAATGTGTTGTTTTGATATAAAAGTGCTGTGAAGGAGGTTTAGGTGCATGTTGGCATTTGCTGCGTAATGCTACCTTTAGAAAATGCAACCACTGGCAACAAAAGGTTGACGCATATATGGATTAAAAATTACTTTGATGTTCAATGTCACTTCTTCTCAGTGCATGAATTAACATGAATTTCCATATGAGCAAGGTGAGATGCTACAAACAAGCAGCATGTGAGAGGTGTTTTCACTCTTCCTCTGGCTTCATGTTCTCAAAAGTCTTTTGCTCTTATGCAGTTAGGGGGATTAAAAAATACAAAGCCTTTCAGAACTGTGAAGAATTTTATTTTCAGTTGTTTAATTCATTGTTTAGTCTCTTAATGGAAGTCATGTTTTACTGTAGCTTTTTATTATGCAACCCAACCATTTTGTATACAGAAAACGAACATCTTTACAATCAAGGGGTCATGACTGTGTAGTTGCATAGTTCTCATAAAATATATCTTTTATATATATTTAAATAAATAAATATTTCTTATATAATATTATACTGTTAAATGCCAGACTTTCAAAAAGCACGTGTACAAATGAT
Source organism: Maylandia zebra (assembly GCF_041146795.1). Taxonomy (NCBI): domain Eukaryota; kingdom Metazoa; phylum Chordata; class Actinopteri; order Cichliformes; family Cichlidae; genus Maylandia; species Maylandia zebra. Next base: position 18,184,350 of record NC_135171.1, read on the forward strand.
CCATGTGAACCAAAAGCTCAGACTTCAGATTGCTCTTGGGTCTGTATGTTGTAAATAAAAGAGAGTTATCATCTCAACAGCTCAGACCTTCTGTTTGCAACAGGTAGTCAATCAGAAGAGTTTTGGCTTAAAGGTAGTGGAGCAATAACTTTGTGCTTTGGAATGTGGACAAACTGAGGGGCTGCACCAAATCCTACAATGCGATAGACAAGGATTATTTTGAACAGTGAATCATGCAAAGCTTCTGTGGTTGGGGCCAAGAAACAACTATGATGGTAGAAATGATTGCAACATATCAACTTTAAGTAGTTGTTTTGGCAGTGCAGGTTCAAGGTCCTGACTTGAAGTTACTCCAGGTTATTTTGTAAGGAAAACATTAAAGTAAAAATTGCTAAATGAATCCACAGTTTCCATAGAAAGAGACAGGTGGTGAGCATACACATGGGAATTCAGTTAGTCTGCTCTTTTATTATTTGTTGATTCTTCACAGTAGTTACAGGACTACAGGCTGTGCAACATCAGATGTATCAGTAAAGTATTTACACATGGTTAACTATACTTCCTTATACAACTATCCTCACTTTGCATGCTGGTTTTCATGTTTAATTTAGAGACACTTCCTTTTTACTTCATCTTCTCTAAATAGCGCACCAAATGATGTGGTGTAGAATGACTCATATGTATTTAAATGTTAACGGTAAGCTTTGTTCCGACAGGCTCATTTGGTTGGTTTGTTCCTTAGATTATATCGGAAGTTGAACATGAACACATACAAAAATTAGCACTGAGAATTACTCTGTAGATTAAAATGAAACAGTTCTTCCTGTGCATATATGTGCACTTTATGTCTGAGCAGGCTATTTTGATATATTCAAGCTAAAGGTAACACACCGCAGCCAGCCGTCAAAGTAACCAGAATGATTTCCAGCTTAGCTGCCACCTGCCATTAGACACTAAAGCAATTTAGACGCTCAGATACCATAGCAGCGCCTTTGGGTTTCCATGGCGACATGTATGAAGCCAACTTCTGGCATTAGTGAAGGTAACACGACTGTCGCTGCGCCTGTCTGTGTGCGTCTGTATGTGTGTGATCATGTGAAAACCCCTGGACACACGTGGGAAAAAAAATAATCTTTGAATTCATGCTACTGTGCGTGTACCCCAATCAGTGCCTGCAGCTAGAAGAGGCCATGACCATTTGTTCTGAGATAACTGCAGTGCTAAGCCTCGCCTTGTTTATATGGCTACAGTGCCTCTCGGCATTAAAATGAGCTGATTCTGAACTAATTGGAAGATGATTAACTGCGCTGTTATATCGCCTTTAGCAGAACAACACTGGCCCAGTCCAGAACAATATGTTATATCATCCCATATAGACAGACTGTGAAGTTGCCAGGCAGGCAGCAGGAACAGAGGAGGAGTGAGGCATGCTGATATGAACCAGGGCTATTTTAGTCTTCGAGATCTTGAGGCACTTTCTAGGTTTAGATTATGATAGCTGTGACAGCAGGGTCCTCTGTGATCCCTCCCACTCTTCAAAGTGTGGTGAGGACAAACATCTGAAAGTTAACTTCTGGTGTGAAAAATGAAGTGAGAAGAAAACAGGAAGAAACAAACATTGTTTCAATGAGAGCTGCATTTATAACTTTTTAATGGTAGAAGGGTATTTATGGAGGGCTTAATACCTTGGCCGGGTATATGAGTGTGAATCTAATTTTGTTTGACTTTATTTGAGTTCACCTAACTTGCCTGATGCTCAACTTTAAATAGATAAACACACGTTTCATAAGCATAAACATCTGAGTTTCAGTTCTTCATAACAATGTGCTTCTTCAGAGGGGCTCATCTTAAAGTTGGACTTGTCAACACAGCTTTGCAGCTCTGTGAAAAAAACATTGCGTGAGGATGACAAATTTATATGTTATCTGGATCCATAATACAACCAGAGTTGTATGCAGCTCTGATACAACTGCAGTGGTAAGAAGTTAAGCACTTGAAGTTATGTACTTAGGACATACAGCAGCAACTGAACTGCTTCAGGTCACTGTTTGGTTTACTTACTAACCTGGCAGATACAAGACTTGGCTTTTGGCCCTGTCTGCAATGAATTCCTCTTTTGCTGATTATAAATTGTATTGCACATGACTGCACTGATGTAACTTCACAACATCTCTATATAGTTGGAAGTGAACTTTATTGTTTGCCATTTTGAAGCTTTATAGCGCTGCATATGCTACATGTTACAACCACTTAAAAGGAATCACCAGCACACAAGCAACCGTGACCAGATATTTACCAGTGTTTTTGTGTAAATGACCAATTCTCTCCTGGCCCTGTGCTTAGAGTCCTATGCCATACAATGTTGACTGTGTGAAAACGCAACAGAAACATGCAGCTGTTGCTGTAACAAAGTGTTGCAATGGTTTGCCTGTAGTTGCAACTCAGTGTGGTTAGTTTTTGAAAGGCGCTGTAGAAAGGTCTGTGATCTCATTTGTATGAGACACAAACACACCATACAGTGGAGGACATCGAGGTGATGGTATACCTGCTGCTTGGTCTATGACTTTTTGTCATACTCAGTGTGAAAGAAGAGGGCCAGAGAAGGTGGCGGGCGTTGTGTGTAGCCATTTCCCTCGTTGCCAGGATAAAAAAATGGCGGGTATGATTCTTGTGAAGGAGTCGGTCTCATAACTCATCCAGTACCGTCACTCCTTGACCAATCAGTGGCACGGAGTCTGTTGACATCACAACTCGACTTGGCTCGATTGGAAACCTGGTCTAGTAGGTACTAAAAAGTACTTGGTATAAGGTACTATCACCTAATGGAAAAACCTAAAAACCAAGTTGAGATGAGTCATGTGGATTCTAGTGGAAAAGTGGCTTAACAGACACCCACCTGGCTTATACACACCCTAATAAATCAGCTAAACAACTAATATATTCCCAACACAGTGAAATAATGCTCACATAGTAATGTGACCTACATTTGGATATGAAATGTTTAATCTAACTGATAAGGGTAAAAAATAGATTTGCAATAAAAAGCACAAGAGATGTGAGCCCTGAACTATCAGTGAAGTATTTATGGCAGTTAAATGCCGATATTTATGAATATTTTCTCCTTATCCCCCTTTTTCCTCACTAGCATTGTTTCTGAGCGTCCCAACAAGAAGATGCCGCTGGATGAGGACTGTCATGCCTGGAAAAAGAAGACCACGGACATAAAGGAGAAGTATGACTTCAAAGACGTCCTGGGCACGTAAGTGTGTCTTTGCCACAGTGTTGAAATCCTTCGTGCTGTTGGTTTGCGAGATGTCTTTGTCACACTCTAGAAGACATTGCAGAACCATGAAGTGCAAAAATGGTGTGCTCTTTAATGCCTGTCTATTCACTTGTCTCACATGGACAAAATCCAGAAATATATACTTGACACTAGATTTCATTTTTTTTATAAAACCATTATACATGTAATTACCTAGTAAGTGTTGCTGCTTGAAGAATGTATAAACCATAGTTGGTAAAGGGCACTCAGCCGTGAATGTATTGAATAGGCAAATGATGCACCCATACGCGGTGTTATGCAACCATCCGCCTAAAAGGGCTGCCTTTTGCAAGCCAACTTCATGCTGGGCGCTCTTGTGAATGTCAGGTTTTTAGTTTTGTGTTCCACCTTTTGTTTCACCTGCCTTTTTCTCTTTGAAGTATTATATCTACTCAAACATGGACTTATTTTCAGAAAAATCATCTGATCAAAGCCCGTGAATTTAGCTAATGACCTCACAATTACTTGTTGTGTGTGACACTGATTTTTACTTGTATTTGTTTTTTTACCCAGCATCTAGTCTCCCACAGTTTGTCTTCACTTGTCAGGGTCAGTGGCTACATTTATCTGCTGCGTATATAGTCTATATGGTTATCAGCAGCTGAATAAATAAATGGATGTATGACAAACCCTGTAACAGATGTTATTGTTCTCTCAGACTGATTAAAAAAAAAAGGGTCATCAAATATGATTTGGAGATTTTCAGTATACCATGGCAATCTGCCCAAGTAAAGTCTATGTATGAGGAACACTGCCGTGTCACCGGTATATCCTGTTGATCTACCTCTCTGGCCCAGTGTCAACAATCCTGCCACAAAGCATTACACTGAGATGCTGATCAGCTGCTGCTTGTGTGCAAATGAATACAATGTTAGACCTCTTAAAGAAGTGTATTTCTTAGTCAGTACACAAGATAAACACACAGCCTCGTAAATTTAAACCTGTTTAATGTAGTGTCGACGAAAGGCCAAAATGATACTCCTGAGAAGGATCAGCATTAATACTGAAGTAATCTATTGATCTACTTCGATTATTCTTATTCTTATATTATAAGATTGTTAAGCCAAAGGACCTCTCAACAAATTATCACTATTTTATATTGCTGAACAGCCAAATGAGGAACACTTCATTCTCTATTCCCCTGTAATATACTGTTTAACTGGGAAACATGTTTTACGTAACAGTGATTCTGTGATTCTGTAAATGTGTGGCTCACTGTTTAAGAAAGCATAAAGTCAAACTGCATAGCTGAGTGTCTTTGTTTATTCCAGCACATATGTCATTATATGAGACTAGTGACACATAAAAATATGTAACAGACTTGGATTCTCACTTCTTAGTCTGTCACTGTGTTTTTACGTCTGTGTCGCTGGTGAGTGTGAAACACTAGGAAGGAGGATTGGCTGCTCTGAAAACTATTTAAGCTGTTTTTCATCATACCACCAGCAGTCTTTGCCTACATTCAGTATTATCAGTACTTGCAGACAAGATTGCTATATCGCTGAAATATTTTTGGATGTAGTGTCCTGCGTTCAGCTGGCTGCAGATTTGTGCTTGTCCCCTTATTAATGATCTGTTTGCTGTGTAATCTCTCAAAGTGTGTGCGTGCGTGTGTGCCTGTGTTATATGACTTAATATGTCTTAGTGTGATTCACTTGTGAATGTGACCTAGTTTGTTTTTTTTTTGTTCCCATAGAACATAATGTTAAATTGATTTATACTTTCTTGCTTTTGTTATTTCATGGGACAAAAAATGTGAAAGTGGCTTCTTTCATGAATAAGTCATAGCATGAGATGTTTAAATCCTGCAAAACATAGCATATAAATCACAAACATTAAGTTTAGGATTTATTCACATGGGTGTGATTGTGATTATCACTTTATCTCAAATGGTCATGCTTGATTTTTGAATGGCAACCCCGCTGTTTGTCATTTATAGAAACTTGAATCATTCCTGACGTATCTGAAGCGCAGCTACACTATATGTGCTAGTATGCAGGAATCCCACTGTTGTAGCTGCACACAGTATGCTAGTCAAATCTTGATGTGATTTGGCTTTTATAAAAATATAATTTATTCTGACATCAAGACTGTTTCTGCCTTTCAGAGGTCATGCTGGGATTGAGATCGTCCTCCTGTCCAAATAGTCCCACTGTCTTTCCCACTATGAAATGTTTTCCCAAAATTACTTTAGCAATTTGGATCCCATTTTTCCCCTTTAAGCCTATACTGTTTTGTGCATGCATACTTGTAACACTTAATGCCTAGAATAACTCCTGGTTATAAGCTCGTTAAGCATGGATGCCGAGTGTCATAAGACAGGATGTTTGTCCAAGGTGTCTTGCTTAAAGCGTGTTTTCCATACACCCACATCCTTGTTAGTTTTGGATTAAGTTCTGTGAACTTAGATGAAACCTAATACAAGGTGAAAGCTAGCTGGTTTTGTGAGTTTATAAAACCTCCCCTTGCTCCTTTTGTGTCACGAGTTGACATAAGTAGAAACATATTCAAAACCTAATCATAATATGAAGAATACATATATATATAACCAGCTGAGCCTGGTTGACAGCCACATACATGAAAATCCTTTCAACCCTCTTATTGTCATCCCTCTAGTTCTCCACCTGTCCCCGGTTTGGGGCTGAGCTTGTTTATGGAGAGATCACCGGCTCAATGCATCACTCAGCTGTTTGCCACATTCATTTGCCTTTGCTGGATTGTTGTCTTGGTAACAACAAGAGACACTTTCCATAATGGACTCAAACAGTCACTATGGAAACAAAGTTTTTGATTCGCTATTAATAATCCACCACCGGGTTCATGTGTGTGCTTTGTGAATCGGATTAAAAATTAAATTTTTTTTAATGGAAACACAGAAAATTTGATGCGCTTCTATACCTTTCTCTACACACGTTTTGTGTTTGTTTGGGTTTTTTTTGGAACCTTCCTTGCTCATATTTTGACCATGATCGGGGTGGTCACTGATGTAAAACCATTAGTATTAGTCTTAAACATTAGTCATCAATTTACCTGTCCTGAATTTGCAAAAACATTCAGTAAATGCAAAATAATCAAATGTGTATTTAAATGACTTGTTATTTATATATGTCACATTTATTTCCTTCAGGGGTCTTCAATGACACAGTTATCCCAGCACTTTAGGATGCTTGGTCTGTTGCAGTATCAGTGCAGATACCTTGGCTTTAGGTTTATGCCAATACTGAATACTGATACAGCTCCAGTGTACATTAACAAGCTTTGTTTCTCACTGTGAGGTAAAGACTGGAAATCATTCTTTTATCTTTCAAGCAGCATCAGGTTCAAATTAAACTTTTTTTCAAACTTCACAAAGCAAATGTAACAGGTACATGCAATGGTATAAATGTACTGAACTGCTTTTTATGATCAAAATAATACCAAACAATGGTACACACAAACAAATTGTACTTTTGATGTTGATCAAAGTTTTTGCGCTTGCTGTCCTAAACGCTCTTGCTAGTGTCTCTCTTCTCTTTCTCTGCTTTCCATTTTACCCCTGTGTACCCCTCTGTACACACATGGAGTGTAGCTGGACAGAGAGACAGGTATTGATGAGTGTAATGAAGCTGATGGCTTACTAATGCTACTGCAAGCACTATAAAATCTTCCTAACAAGTGTAAAATCGAATATAGCAACATCCAAAATGTTAACAGAGAAAGAGAGAGCGAAGCTGAAATGGAAAGCACACTCCTTTTATTGTGGCCAACTCACTTGACCATTGTTTGTTGGAAATCACCTAGTCAGTTACAAACTATAAAAAAAAACCCCAGAACTTGTGGCGTAGCATAGGGCTGGGCCATATCATACCGTTCACGGTAATACTGGTATAATGTTGGGCAACGATAAGAAAATGAAATATCGCGATAGAATATGGGTAAAACGTGCATCGTTGAATGAAACGGATGAACCAGAATTGGTTTGTAAAAATGCTGCAACTTCACTGGTGTGGAACTGGTTATGCTGAGGATATGTTGGCCAATGTTGGCCAATTTCCACTGGAAATGCCTTTTGGTTAAACTGTCAGCAAGGAATTTCCATTTGCACTGTTAATTTTTTATATTATATAACTTTAATGCACATAAAAAAACAGCTGCTTGTGAAAAGTGAAAATACATTGATGTTTTTTTTTCCACTAATAAAATTGTGGAGTTGTAAAGTATTTTGTCTAGTGTCAATTATATCGTCAGTTATATCGTTATCGCAAATTTTCAAATGTATATCGTGATAAATATTTTTGGTCATATCGCCCTGCTCTAGCGTAGCATGTGTGAAATACTCAGTGTCACTTCCCTGACCCATGTCTATTGGTGCACTTTTTTCTGATGAGTAACCTATTAAATATAGAAATGAATTAAATAAAGCGCTGTGCAAAACTCTTAAGTCACCTTTCTTAAAAATATATTGTTTAATATTTTGCTTGGAAAATAGGTGCAATAATTTAAGGAAATGTGTATCAACATGCATGGAAATATGGTATATATAAGGTAAAACAGAGTTTATATAATTCTAATGAACTTGAAAATCAGTATTTGGCACGATCACCTCTACTCTTAAATACAGACTGACCTCTCTTAACCAAGCTTTCTGGTAATTTCTTTAAGCACTCTTCAGGAATAGTCCTTCAGGAATAGTCCTTCAGGAATAGTCCTTCCATGTATGCTTTTACTACACTGGCAGTGTGTTTGAGAAATGGAAATGGCTGTTGTCAGTCAGATGGTATCCTGATGATACTGCATCTTGTCTCAAAATCTGGTGTTCCTTTTCTGAATTTATAATAATTTCACCAATTTTGACAAGATCTCCAACACCGCTGACTGAAATGCAGCCCCAAACCATGACAGAAGCTCAACTATGTTTTACAGATGGCTGTCTCCTGACCTCCTTTGTACATACTAACAATTAGAACTAAAAAAACAAAACTTTTCACATTTGGATTCATCACTCCATCAGACCCTTTGGTCTAGTTAGTCTAGTTATTGTGCAATTTGGCATACCTCAACATTTTCTTCCCATTTTGCTATCCTTAAAAAAATGGCCTTTTGACAGCCACGTCCTAGCTAAGTTATCCGTTTTATGAAAACAACACTAGTTCATCTTTCGAGTTAGGAGCCTTTTTATATTATATGATTCATAGGTCGGTGTTAAGTGGCTTTGAAAATAGTCAGGTACAAGAATTGGACTGAAAATGAGTGAAAAAGCAGCCAGTCTCCAAAGAGAAACTTCTGCAAGCTATTGCCAAGACCACTTTCAAAATTACAAGAAAGTCTGGCTCCTTGGAAATAAAATAAAGAAATTGGGGGTAGCTCAACCCTATTGCACAGTACTCTAGGTCAGCCCCATAGAGTTTTGTGTTGTTACAAATGCCCCATCCAGCTGTCTGATCAGTATCTGATATAAGTGTTGTATCAGTGCATCAGTCCTATGAACCACATAACAGCTGCTTGCATTTGGTTAATCCCCAGCTGCAGGCACATGTTTCAGTAATCAAAACAGATGGGGATTAATAAAAACAAGCAATGGTACTGCAATCAACTTAAATCCTCCCTTAAGTTAACACCCCCAACCTCTCTCTCTTTCTATTTGTCCTACCCAACTCAAAACTTGGATCTCGGCTGTCAGAAAGCCAACCTCATTTTTGGCTCCACATCTCTATCACCTGCTCTCTATTTCCTGGTTTCAAACTGTGTTCAGTGTTGGATGGGGGATCCCAGTGTATCCTGCTGCCCTTTGATTTTCAGCTGAAATTAAAGCGTTCATTATGCAGGGTTGAGGACACACAGCTGAGCATAATGCCACAGATCCTCTTCAGGGCTTTTGTTAATCACATATAGAGTATTACAGTTACGTTTCTAGTTAAAGATCTGGTAATATTAAAAGTAGCATTTGTCACAGTTACCTTGAATTCAACAAGGGTAGGTGTGCAAGGCTTGGTGTGTATGCAGTCATGCATACATATTCAGATGTTTTTGACTGAGAAGTTTGAATTTCCTTGTCTCTGCTGGTACTTTCCTAACCTTTTATTTCAAATATTGACTTTCACTGCTCTCTCTACAATATGTTGGTAAGCATTTGTCATGAGTCATGTTGCCCCGGGTGTACTGCTCATTGTCACAGGCCCTGTATTTGGAAAATAGGAAATATCTTATATATTGTGTAATGTATTATTATAGAGCCTTTTCAACTTAATATAGAAAATATGAGTGAATCTGCTGTCAGTAGTTATTTATTTGAAACTGTTTCTATGTTTCAAAGACTAGATGACCTATTATGTCATTTGAATCCCAGTGTCCTCCATTATTTCACTTTTTCCCCCTTCTTTCTGTTGTTAAGATGTTGATCTTTTCACTGTAGTGCCTATAAACATCTCTTTGCAAGAAATGTTCCCACACTTTGCCACAGGCTTTGAGATTTCTTTAGTGATGATAAACTGCACAAATGAACCATGCTGACTTTTTTGACATTTAAATGGCTGCACATGTTCTCATGCCGCGAGCAGTAAGGCGGAATTCTTGGTATTTTTAGCCTAGAATACATTGCAAAACATAGAGGAGATAAAGCAACAAGAGACTGGCTATAGGAGGAAGTGGACAGAAAAAGCAGGGGTGCATGGTGTAATCATCTAAAATCGTTATGGCTGATGGATTGGCCACTGCCTGTCTTCGTCAGTCATGTTCTATGGTGACCCAGTGGCCCTCGTTGTTTGTAGGATCTGCTATTGGCTGCAATTGATTTGGTAAGAGTTGTGTTTTTGTACATGCGGGGGTGATGGAGAGGCACAGAGAGTAAAAGGATTCAACACTTGTTTTTCTTTTCTGCCCCGTTGTGTATGTTTATAGGCACATGCAGTATAATTATAATAATCAATAAAACCTCTCTATTTCTGTTATCTCTTGTTGACCTTCAGCTCCCCCCATTTGACTTGGCAACTCTGAGAATGAAAGAGGATCCATTCATCACTTCTCTTCTCTTTTTACCAAGCAAAGAGCACAGATATTTTTATGTGCTAGACTTCAGAGTGAGCTTATATTGTTCAGTGTCTATTAGATGGATGAGATACTAATCTTTTTAACTTCATCAGTGTGTATTTCTGTGATATGAAACTGTGTTGCTGATGTTTCTCAGTGAAATGCTGGATTCAAGATTTTTGCTGATTTGTTGTACAGAATCAACAGTTAGTGCTGGGACACAATCTGTTAGTGAAAAGAGGAACCTTTTGCTCCACTTGTTACCTCATACTCATGCCTCTGGGCTATTACATGGGTTTTAACACTGATTTGCCTCTCTGTCTAAGGGCTCTCTGCTCCTGAGTGGAAGGGTTCAATAACTCAGCACTAAATGTTCATACGTCTGAGTGTGTTTATTTGGGCACTTTTACGCACAGTTTCATTTGTGAATGACGATGATTTGCATGACCAGAGATGAGGCTTTGACCACGCTGTAGCATTAAATGTTCTTACAGTAAATCATATTATTGTTTAGAGCAGGAATGTCAAACTCATTTTACACCATGGGCCACATTCAGCCCACTTTGAGCTTAAGTGGGCTGATTCAGCCAAACTCCCCTTTCTGTCAGTGTAAAGATGTTTAACTACGCATTTAATCCCATTTATTATCAGAAAAAGAAGTGCAGCTTCAACAGTACAGCTCAGTTTTTCTACAAGGATAAAAATGCTGCCGTAGTAAATGACAAAAATCTGTCAGAACTCATAAATAAATGTATAAAACTACAGAAAAAAGTTCTGTTAGCTTACTGCCTGTAGGAAAAGCTGTTTAAAACAAGCAAACAAAAATAAAAAACGCATTGGAGTCTTTACTAGGTCAGTTATGGCCCCTGGGCATTATGTTTGACAACTCTGATTTAGAGAGACCACGGTCTCTAAAACACGTACTAACCTCTCTTATAGTATATAAATCTTATAGTAAATAAGGGACATGCCTTTGTCTGGATCTTGCACTCACCCGTTCAAAGTTTCATTGTCATTGAAATGACTGTTTCGATGACAGTCAGTTGCCATCTTCAAAGTGACTTTGGCCCAGCAAGGCAGTGATAAACAGCAACGAGGTAGAGTCAGACTGTGGTGGCCAGTTTGCAGCTGAATGGGATCAGATTACAGATGTGCATTGTGTTTGTGATTAAACTGCAAAAATCACAAATCAGTTGTGGTATGTTGCAAACCTGTTGCTACCTGCATACACAGGAATTCACATTAATTATTTAGTGCAGCCAGAACTTCAGAGATTTGAAATTAAAATTCAGAAATCCCTGCACAGTTAATGATACTGTGGCTTTGTGGTGCAGTGGCCCACTCATGTGCCTAACATGGTCCCTGTTTTAAGACTGGGAGGAGACACAAATCCCTTGGGGGGATATGCAAATATGAAGAGCCATCTAGTGTGGTGACACGTAAATAAGGAAACAGCTGAAAGAAGTTTCTTCAGATGGTGACGTAGTTGCTGTAGGGGCCAGTTTAACTGCAAAATGTCAACTTTGCACAATCAATTGAGTCGGAATCGAGCAACTTGCAGCGTAGACAAGTTGCACTCATTGGTTCTTACTGAGTCAGGTTGCTTGCACCTGATTGGCGATCTGTATTTTTAAATTAGATGGCAGTTAGTTGAATTCTTTGCCAATTTGTCAGAGAGGGATTGAAGTGAGTCCAAGATGTACTGCAGTTGTTTGGACGTTGCATCTCATTAGGTAACCTGTGCAGTCACTTTGCAAATGAAAGTGATTGCCCAGAAATTGAGTGTGTATTACATCCTCAACCACAGTTAGTTGCCACAAATATTGTGTTTACATAGTATTTCCATAATCTTGTAAAGTAATACAGTTCCTATACATAATTACTATATTTATATTGTCTGAATTTGGATGATGCTGCTGAATCCATATTGCTGCAATTTATTACTTCGTTGCTGTGTTGTGCAATATTTTCAAGTAATAAGTGAGCAATCACCCCACACATCCCTATGCCAACATATTTATAGTCTAAAGTGTAGTGTGGAGGTTCAGACACACATGGAGTTTGAAGGAAAATAAGCACAGACTCACTTTTACTACAGCATTTGCGTGTGAAGTTGAATCAAACGAATTCAAAATGATGATTAACAAAGCCGTTCAGACAAAAGAAACAGCCACCTTTATGGAGCAGATGAATCTCACAGCATGAGAGCTGCCCCACTTCATCTATTTTTCATCTCTCCGTGCTTCTTTTTTTCTGTCTGTGTCCTAACTCTCCCATCTCTTCATTTACCACCATATTTATCCCATCGTATTCCTGTAATAGTGCTTATTATAACGTCAGTTTTTAATCTTCACATAAACCCCCAAAGTATAAATTTTTCTGTAACGTTATCACCTCATAGCTAGCTTAAAAAGAAGACTGGTTTTCTTTATTTTTTTTAAATTGAGCCTGAGCTGCAGAATAGATGATATTAAAAGGAAGAAGGTGGATGGGGCTTTGCTCCAGTACTGTAAAGCATAGCACAAGACAATACATTACTGTGTCCTTGTAATAGTGTCTCTGGCTTATTCTGTCTTTTCGCTGCTCTTTCAGTTTCAAATTCCAAAAATAGTAATCAAGTGGGACAGATTTTTGCATTCTAAATATGCATTCATTAAGACACTCTAGCAGCCATAGCACAGATCAGTGGAGTTTAACCATTCCTTGGAACAATGACAGTTTAGAACTATTTCCAACTCCAGCACAATCCTCAAAATCCATCCCTGCTTATGGCACCTTCAGCCCTTCAGCCCTGCCCTGACCTAATTCGAACAGAAGTCTGCAACTCAGCATGGCATAGCCTGCAGTTCCTGAATCCACACACACACACACACACACACACACACACACACACACACACACACACACACACACACACACACACACACACACACACACATATATGCCCACTGTCTGGCCCACTTAGGCAACTCCATCTGCTCACAGCAATATATCCTCCTAACAGCTTTTAGTACACTCGCAGGCTTGTCATGTACATCTTCCCACAGTCCTTCTCCATTGTTATAATCCTTTATTGTCCGTATTTCTCACATTTCAAGCTGTCCACATATCAGCAAACTGGCTTGAAAAGACATTCCATGCGCTTATTATCTCCAATCCAAGAAATCCTTAGGGATGCGTGTTCTTTGCTGTCTAACTTAATTATACTCCGCTATATGATTTGATTGGGGGATTTTGTTTTCATGTATGTGCTTCAAAGCAATTCCTGCCAGTAAGTGGAGTTTAAACAGTGGAAAGTTGGGTCTATTTTTATCTTAAATGGATACTAAAGCTCTGGTAGTAACAGAGTTTAGGCCTCTAGATAGCAGTGAGCTATGTAAACATCCACCAAGAGTAACCATTTATATCTACTTGTCCTTTTTCCGGCCAATTTATGGCAAATATTCATTCCTTTTTAAATTTTAATTTTGATCTCTTTCAACACTCAAACTACCAGCAAACTACTCTGTGTGTGTGTGTGTGTGTGTGTGTGTGTGTGTGTGTGTGTGTGTGTGTGTGTGTGTGTGTTTTTGTTTTTTTTAGCTGGGTAGAGCTTCTTGTTACTTTGTCTTTTGTCAATGCCTGTCCAATGGCGTACTGCAAAGAGGTGCGTGCTGGAAATTTAATTTGTTTACCAAAGAGAGTCAGAATCCATAAATAATCAAGCTATAAAATAAAATCAATTAGTGAAGACTTTAAAGGCCTTTAAACACAGGACACGTAAAATATTTAGTAATCAGACCACTATATTAAGCAACAAGAGTCCTTGTAGCTTAACATGCACATCGGTAGTGAATATACAATGATATGGAAATATTAACTTAATACTGTTTTACCTCAGATAAACAGCTAGGCGCAATCACCTCTCTGAAATGAGTTCTCTGGCTCCTCAGTTGTGGTCCCAACTATGCCAACAGGAGCTCAAACTGCCCCATTGACTTCCTGAAATATGTACGAAAGCATTCATGATACAGCTTCAGCTTCTGGAGCAAATCATAAAATTCTCCTTGCTGCTGTCTTTTCATGGGAATTGGATGAATCCTGAATCTCTGAAACAGCCGGACCAGCTTATCAATGCAAAATACCAACTTGATTTTTTTACAGTGCACTTTTTGAGGGTAAATCTTCCCTAAATGTATGTATATACTTAGCATTTCCATGTCAAAAAGTTTTAGAAATTTCTTGTTGCTTTTTTGCAACTTGCTCTGCATGCAATATCTTAAGTTATAGTTGAACATAATCTTTACTAGAAGGTAGATGTATATATGAGCATTCAGTATATCAGGGCAAGGTTCAAGGTGTAATGGAAGCTTTTGGGGGATTGTTGTATGGCTCTCCCAAATACCTTTTTATGGGCTCTGGAGAACGGCAAAAAATTCAAAGTTGGATTTTACTTAATCCAAAATTCAAAATAGTGTGTGTGTGTGTGTGTGTGTGTGTGTGTGTGTGTGTGTGTGTGTGTGCGTGAGTGTGTGTGTGTGTGTGCAAGTGTGTGTGTGTTTATCATTAGTTTTGTTTTTTCCCATGGACACAGTGAACAGCTTCTGGCTTTCCCAAAAAATACTTTAAGGACAACAAGATTTCTGAAGTCAAGCTACCTCATGAGGTGCATTTTTAGAGAGCTACCTGCTGTGGTGACCCCCCTTGTGGATAAGGTAGCCTCTAAAAGTAGCTTTTTCTTTTAAAATGGATACAAAATTGAATGGTCAGCCAGTCTAAGTTTAACATTGATTTATTATTGGAGTAAGAAATATGCTCATATTTCTTAGTGCCAGTTAAAATCCAGGCAGCAGTGTTCTGAATTAACTGGAGTTGGTAAGGTGACCTCTTACTGCACTGGCCATAGTTCAGACTTGAAACCTTCAGTTATTTTGTGATGACAGTTTAAGAGTGTTTCATTTTGTTATTTATTGAGGAAATAGCAGATAACAAAACCAAGAATTTCTATCCTCAGAAACAATGTTAGCTGCAGAGGCTACGTCATGAGATGATTGGTCCAGATAGACTGTGTATCGTCAGAGTGGCTTAATTATTCTCAGTGAAGGACAAATTTTTTCTGCTGAAAAATTTTCATGCTACAAACTGACCATTATTGATGCCAGCACTTGTGTACTTGTAGATTTAAAGCTGTTTTAATTTACAAATAGTATTCCATATAAAAAGTCAGAAAATATCTTTTGTTGGTGTCTCATGAACAGATCAGATGGCTAAAAGTAAATTGTTAGTGTTTCCAATATTTAGATTTGCAGTTACAGAAATATTTGGATAGTAACCTAGAGAGGACATAGGAATCATGGGATTGCTGTCTGCTATCACCATTCAGAGACTGACAACAGTACAGACTTCAGGAGCAATGTTTGTCTTTTGGTGAATTAATGAGTTCACTCTAGCCAGTAGCTCCCCATGTTGCTCATAGCTCTAGATGTAGCAGTTTAGTTTTCTTGGTTTGGTTATGTAATATTACTTCACTGAACTGTAGTGTGGATTGTACTGAGGTATTACACTAAAAAACATAGTTTAGCCATGGTGCTGGTCTTTGGTGCACTTTGTCAATATCAGTAGGTCATATTTTACACCATCCATCCATTCGCTTCCGCTTAACCTTTTCAGGGTCACGGGGGCCTATCCCAGCTGTCATAGGGCGAGTGGCGGGGTACACCCTGGACAGCTCGCCAGTCTGTCGCAGGGCTAACACATAGAGACAGACAACCATTCACACTCACACCTATGAGCAATTTGGATTAATCAATTAACCTATCTCCACAAGCTGGACGGTGGGAGGAAGCCGGAGTGCCCGTAGGGAACCCACGCCAACACAGGGAGAACATGCAAACTCCACGGAGAAAGACCCCAGCCTGATGGTGGAATTGAACTCAGGACCTTCTTGCTGTGCAGCAACAGTGCTAACCACCGTGCCACCGTGTTGCCTTATTTTATTTAATGGTTTTTAAATGGTTTATTTAAACCTTTTAAAAGTAAATAAATCTCTTTTTCATTTTACTTTTCACATTTGTGATACAGTATGTGTATACATCCTCACTCGGTATGCAATCACAGCAAGTCTTAGCCCCATAGGAAGGTTTAATGCTGCAGATGTGTAAACTAGGAGAACAGAATGCAAACATACTCATCGCAGCTCCACACCAATACAATGCTTTGCTAGTTTGTGTTCAATGCAGAGGGGTAATGGTGGGCTTTCAACGACAGAAAAGGTTTGGAGGATAATCTGGAAGCTTCTGAGTTTATTTGATCTTCCACTTACTGATTTTCACTTCCTTTTTTACTTGCTAGGCACACTACTGTGTTACGTGTAGTATAATATTGGAATATAGTATAGGAAAAACTTTCAGTTTGAGTTAAAATATGCCAAAAGTTAACCCATCGTATTGGATGGGTTAACCACTGCCTTTATGTGATTTGATGCCAAGGGCTCTTATACATGTGTCCATATGTGATGAGTTGGAAGTGAGAGATGTATTTTGATATTGTCATAACCTGCTGCATCAAGGCGCCAGTGACAAAGGAGGCACGGTGTATAATTTTGAGATATTAGCCATGTATAAATGGTTGTTTTGATCAGGTGATTCAAAACAATAGGCTGTAAACACAACATAGGCAACATTATTTACTCATGAGGTAGATGTGGTTAATGTAGGCTAAATTCTGGCAGTTTTTGTGTGATGTTGCTGACAGACAGACAAGTATTTTTCACTGTCTCAGATTTGTGTCTTTGCCTTGATGGAGCAAAAAAAAAAAAAGGTAATTCAAGTATTTTAAATGGGTCTCCCTTTAGGATTAGATGACCACATTTTACTGATGTGTTGTGTCTGTGTGCTGTGTTGTTATATGTAAATCGAGAGTGATTGTGGTTTGATTGTGCTGTTCTTCATGTTTGGGAGGCCCACAGAGCAAAGATGGTCTTTTTATGTTTCAGGTCCAGTTTCACAGTTGGGTATCTCTCAGCTCTTATTGGGCCAGATGGTCCTTCCCTATGTCTCTCTGACCTTTCCACAGTTACAGTTTTGTCATCTGTTTACATACCTTCTTGACCAACTTCTCAGCAGGACAGATGGCAGAAGTGCTGTGAGTTTGAGAAATAAGAAATGTCCTTTTTCCATGGCAGACAGTCAGAGAAGATTAGTATTCTCAAAACGTCACTGCCACATAAGAAATACTTCCTTGTTGATTTTCTTTTTTTAATGTTTGCTTTGCAGAGTTCATTTTAATTGGCATACAGTATGTGCTGTACATATCTGCATCATCACTGACACTTACTTTATACAATACAACAGTAACAAAATAAAAAAGGTGTTGTGTTCAAAATAGAAGAAACAGAGGGGTCTGCTGACATTTGACCATTTACGATGAATAAAATTAATAATAATAATAAAAAAACAGCCCAGCATCTTATTCAAATGTTTGGGTGGGGTGTAAAACCAACAGAGACGGAGTTTATGCAAATATTTAAACTGTATGAGGCCTAAATGTGTATATGTCTTTTCTATATTTGACTGTATACTGTATGTATATATTGAAACCACTGTGTAAAGTATTTACACAGTGATTTTCTGAGAAATGCCCTACTGTTTGTATAATGGCAAGCTAGTCCTCATTAAGGGCTTAGCAGCTAATAGCTCTCCAGTCGTACCATGTCTGCATGCCTGTGTGTGCGTGAGGGTGAGGGGACTGAGTGTTTCCTGTTTCTGGACACAGTTCCCATGGTGCTGATTAGAACATCCTGTTTGGAACGGGAACAGCTCTGTAAACACGTTTGTTTACCTTATAATCCAACTGAAACCTTGGTTAGGATTAACCTTCAGCAAACTCACCCGACACAGCCATCCTTTCTATATTCTTCATGTTTTTTTAGGCTGCACGGTGCCAGTTGCAGACACATCAAATAATACTCAGATAATTTACTGTAAAACAGTTGTATAACAACAGTACTTGAGGGTTGCTGCTACATTTCTTTGGCATCCCCTGTGTGGTGACAAGCATAGAAGGCAGTTGGCTGAACTTGTGTCTGCTTCTTCTGTTTTTATTAAACAGTGGCTGTCAAGGCTGCTGCTCAGTAAAAGTGTCACTTTAAAGGACCAACGCAGTGAAGGACTGTTTCCTGATATTCAGAAAATAGGGAAGTAATTTTGGGAACTACATAAAAACAATGACCAGTCTTATTTTGTGATGGGAAGTCAAGAATGTAAAAGGTTTTTTTTTTTCTTGGGGGGGGGGGTGTTTATGGCAAAATGTGGTTAAATATAAATATCAAGTTATTTTAAACAATTCAAGTCAGGCAAATATACATCAGGATCATTTCACATGGCAAAATGGTTATACAGTTTTTATCTTGCGAAACAAATAAAATCCCCCCCCTTGAATATCTGTAGTCAAAGACCGTCTCTGTGAACCACTATTTGACACTTCCCAAGAGCCCTTTTGGTTTGTCAGTGGAAGCATGGAGAATGTCAGCTAAATTCTCCAGATGCTGCAGAGGAATTTGCAGCAGTGACAACCTCCTCCACAGAGCTGGATTTCTGCCAAAGCAGATGGCATTCCTGCACAAGTTTTAGTTTCTTGTTGACACACGACCACAAAGCCTCACTCACAGTTAGTCTTATCAAGATCTGGGTTCAGGGTTCTTTGGGTTTTTGTAGTTAACACCACCAGAGACCTGCATGAGGGTCACTGCATAAAGTTTGTGGAAGGACCCGTTGTAAAACATATATATCTAAGCTCAACTACTGTTCATTTGTTGTCTTTACGAATTTTGCTTGATAACTAAAAAAAGGTAATTGTAAGCCCTCTGTTTGCATATTCAATTTCTTTAAACGTAAGCAGGAAGCAAGCAGTTTCACTGTTATTTTGTAAGGAAGCCATTGCCAGTGTTATTCAGCGTGCACCAATGCCTGTCATGTCAAAATTGAAATATCACAATGTCATGCATGGCAGCGTGTATTTCAATAGTAGTAGCAAAATGGGAACCCAATTTTTGAGTTTGTTACACTGATCATGGGCTTTATTTCACTACGAAAGTAATTTCCTAAAGCAAAAGACACAAACAACTGTTATAAATACTGCAAGAAATGCAAACAGGAACACAAACGCTGAGCCAAAATAGGACTGCAGGCGACATCTATCACTGCTCAGTGCACTCGACCTTTGCCAACACAGTGTCCCTTTATGGAAAATCCTGATATAACTCATGAGCCATAAATTACATTAGGCAAAATCAGCCTTCTTTCAAGAATTTATTTATTTTATTTAAAATTAAAATTTGAATTATGAATGTAAATGTGTTTTGCAGGATTCTTTTTTTCTAGGATTACTTTACAGAGAAGAGAGAGTTGCTTGTTTTTCAGATGTCGCTGGTATGAAAACAAGTCTTCATGTTTGGCAGTAATAATGAATCTGTAAATCTCTAGACTGAATGCATGTCCTTCCTTTCTGTCTACACAAACAACTGCCTGGAACCAGAGCGATAACAACCGATTTCACTTTTGATCTGAGTTTTTATCGTGCCATTGGTTTTAAGAAAACAGGGACATGTTTGAACATGGTATTGGCAGCTAATACTGAAATGATCATAGATTTTTTTTTTTGAGAAAACAAAAAACAAACATTGTTCACTGTCAGTGTCTGTTGTAGTGTGAATTACTGCTTCACCGCAAGACATCATTGTGAGTTATTTCAAGCTATGTAAACTTTCCTGTAAAACTACACATCATTTACTAGAATTCAGATTTCCTTCAGGTGAGATATAAAAAATCAGATTTTTGTGTTTGTTGTGTAATGACTTGCCTGACACTCCTACCTGAAGAATATTGGATAAAATCATTATTTTTATTGTTCTAAACATTTTCACTCTTGTTATTACTTGCTGTTTAGCACTGTGTTGTGTTTAAATGGACTTTATAAATAAACTGACTGAGAGTGATGACCTCGTGCAATAAGACTTTTGGAAGAACCACCATTGCAAAAATGACCTATAATAGATCCATTCCTGTAATATATCTATATATATATATATTATTGCTAATATATATTTTTGTAATATATCTATATTATGGCTAAAGCAGTTTCTGGATGGATTCAAACTGCATTTCGTTGCCTGCACTTGTGACATGTGCAATAACAATAAAGTTGAATTCTATTCTATTCTAAAAATTCATAAAAATCAGTGAGAATGATCCAGTGAATTCAAGCATGAGAGTATCAAAAGCTTTGAAATTGATAAATTTGCCTGTGTTACACATTACTGTAAGAAATGTATTCACTTCAAAACGCTCAGATTCATCCAACATTAGCACTTAGTAGAAAACCAAATATATACCCGACACTACCCACTTCATCATCCCAACAGTCTATCCTATGTGTTGTAAACACAGCATAAGGTCATGGGTATGGGATGCACAGATGTTAAGCTTTAGGGCTAATTACCAGGATTATTATGTGCCATAGTGGTCTTTCCATCTGTTTTTTTTTTCCCTAAAAAGGCACTGTAATTTAGGTGTATGGGAAAATATGAAAAATTAAAAATCAGGAAGACCCTAGTTTTTTCATGGAAGCTCTTCCTTTTATTTATTCTGGTATGTGAAGTACAGCTTAATATATGGTAGACTGATTAGTAGGCTAAACAAATCAGTAATCAGAAGACCTTCTGCTGCAGGGAGAGTGTTATGTAATTTTTATGTTACCAATGTTTTTTCCTTTAGTCTTGCTTATTTATTTATTTTTATTTTATTAAAATCATCACAGTTTGAAACAGTAAGTTACATTACACATGAAGAAACCAAAACGTTGCATTGAAGCTACCGTGACCTTGTCTCTGTTGTATTGCGGTGTCAAAGCCTACCATTGTGGCTCAGGAGTTGTAGCTATTGAACAGCACTGGAGCTGAGTCAGAACTCTTCGGGCTGTGGTCAAAATGCTCGAGGTCCACCTCCACTCTGAAATGGGTCATGGGAAAGTGCTATTATTCTTTTGCTACTCTGACTTCAGATGCTTTACTTGTTTTGATTTTCCTGAATACAGAAACCAAGAGAATAAAAAAGAAAAAAGTGTAAAAGGCTGTCAGATTTGTCGTTGCAGTACTTCAGCTAGTCAAAGCCTGGGTTCTTTACGTAAATGATGGTAAAAGGCAAAATTCAATTCAAATTCAATTCAAAATGTATTTGTATAGCACATTTAAAAACAACGGAGTTGACCAAAGTGCTTCACAATCGGTTAAAACAAGAGAAAACAATAGAGAAACAAATATAGACAGGGGTGCACATAAGTGGTCCGCAGGTGCGCATTCGCTGTCAAAATAAAAGACGCGCACCAGATAAGAAGTTGCAACGTGCGTTTGCGTACGTAAGATTTTCTTTGTTTAGAACTCTTAAAGATGCGAAGAAGCAAGCTCCTTTAAGCAATTAGTTTGGTGCTCCTCCACCACCAAAGAAATGTCCGAAGGAGTCCAAACCGCAAAAGAAGCACGTAGTCTCGGAACAGTGGTTGCAGGAGGTGAGCTGGCTTCAAACAAATGATGAACGCACAGAGATGTGGTGCAGAATATACCGTGAAAAAAACGTGCGTTGCAACTTCTTATCTGGTGCGCGTCTTTTATTTTGACAGCGAATGCGCACCTGCGGACCACTTATGTGCACCCCTGAATATAGATAAATTAGAAACAAATACAGATAAATAAGAAGACAGTGAATTTTATAACATAACAGTAAGTTTTATGAAGCCTGCAATACATCCAAAACGGGGAAAAATTCTGAGGCTATTTTTTCCCCATTTATTGTTCATATGGACTTTCATATACACCATTATTCAATCTGTGACAATGTAAACTGTAGCATACAACTGATATACAGCATTACATGAGTCAGACTTAAAATCCTTTGGCCAGTATCAACATTTGTCACTGAGATAAACCTCGATATTTAATACTGGTGCTTCCAACTCATCCCACCAGGTTGTAGTCTTTCCAAAACTTGACTCAGCACGCCAAAGACTTCGGGAGGCGGCTGATATTAAAAATAAACACAATCTGGCATCAGCAGGCTAAAATTTATATTAGCTTTTAGATGCTGGTAGCCAAGAATTACAAAAGTTAGACCAGTTTAACATCAGAGCTGGAATTTCTTATTTTCTGTAGAGTGTCAGCGACGCATGTGAAAAGCTGAAGCCCCTGGGATGAATAAACTCAGGTCTAACAGACTTGTGTGTTTGTGTTTCAGCGGGGCTTTCTCTGAGGTGGTCTTGGCTGAGGAGAAGAGGACTCAGAAATTGGTGGCCGTCAAGTGTATCCCCAAGAAGGCCTTAGAGGGCAAGGAAAACAGCATTGAGAATGAGATAGCAGTACTGCACAAGTAAGTAGACTTCTGTGTTTTGGTGAGTTGGCATTAATAGGCCCTATATGTCTTCATTTAAAGAAGACATATTTTGAATGGATTTGCTTAAAAACACGAGAGAGATCAGAAATTATTTATACATAGAAGATTAAATTGTTATTGTAAAAATCTGTATTTTGAAGCACTGCACATTACGTTAGGAAGATCTCCTGACTGTTTGTGACGATGAGAGCAAATAACAAAAGATGTGGGTAAGAAGGTAGGCTGTGGCATTTAAATGTGCCAAAGTTTGGCAAAAAAACAAAACAAAATTAAAAAGAAATCACCCACTCCATTACACCACCACACACCTGAACCGCTGATCCAAGGTGGGAAGGATCCGTGTGAGCCTGTGTGAATTATAGCATCAGTTTCCTCTTCTTAGCTGACACGATTAGCTTCTGTAGCCTGTTACTCTAAAATTACTCTAAAAATAGTTTTTATTTCTACTGATTTGGAGTTTCTCAGGTAGAAACAAGGATTGGGGTTCATATGAGGTGTTCAAGTTAATTATTGTATATGATGCAACTATTAATGTAATTGACATTATCTTTTGAGATCATGCTATGTTTCATGCCATCACACAAAATGAAGATTGACAATGATTTAAACCAATGATTTTCAGCTTCTCCTGGCAGCAAACACATATTGAGTCATTTGCCCAAGTGGTTTTCTTTCTACCTGAGAAACAGGCATAATGTTGAATATATTAAAGCAAGCGGCAGTTTCACTCTTTGCTGTTATGAAGTTTTTCAAATGTACCTTTCTTTAGATGCAGGGAATTACAGGCCACAGTGAAAATGGCTGATCTACTTTGGGTCCCTAGTTATTTTTAGCGCTCTTGTTGCCTGGGTTACAGGAGACGAGGTGACGTGAGGACGGAGCAATGAGCATGTTGGGGTTTAGTTAACAGTCCAAATTTGACAAATGAGGTAAACTGAAGTAAACTTGGATTGCAGATCAGGCCTTGCTCTTTGTGAAGTTTGCATAGACTCGAAAAGTGGTTTCATGAATCATTGTAACACCTCATCCAAGTACACAAAGTTGGGAACGGGGTCTGAGTGGGGGAGTATTTAAACTGTTTATAAAATATACGTTTCATGAAGCTGTACTAATATGTAGCATCTGGACAGAAGCATGCCGTTGTAATACTTGCAGAAGTTTGGCACACTTGCTAAAATGAGCAAGACCTTTACTAAAAACACTTCTGGATGGCAGCATCCAGAAAATGAATATCTGAATCAGGAAATTCACTCCCAACTCCACCTTTTTTTTCCTTTTCCCCCAAAATTCATGCATTTTTTTTGTTTTTTTGATATACGTGATCATGTAACGCTTTCATTACAGGGGCTTCATAAAATGTTTCTTAAGAAAAGAGGCATATTTGCTGTCCAGTTTTTTAATTCTTAAATCACCCAACTCCACAGTTTTTGTCCAGTCACCCTACTAAAACTAAAGTGAAAAATAAAAATTGGGCCCCGAATACACAATTTCATATTATTTAGGATTAGTGGGCCCTTTACAGATGTTACCTGTGACATTTGCACTAGGGTGGGATGCTCCATACTAAAACTTCAATGCTGTGTTGAGCTTATGAAGCGCAGATCTTCTGAAACACAGTGCAGTTCAAAACACGCACATAATGTGATCACAGCTAATTCAAGTTTTGGTGCGTTCGCCCTCAGTTGATTGTTAGTATCAACTGAGGGCGATACCACACCAGGTGTCACCACAAACTTCCAGAAAGTTTGAAAGTCAGCAGCAGCTGGACCGAGACCAGGAGCAGGAGTGGCAGCAGTAACCACAGCTCAGGACTCAGCAGAGATTGTAGGAAATTTTTGACAGCTGGGTTAGTGAAACTCATAGCACCCATAGTGCAACTGCTGATGCCACTGTAGAGGTCACTGATGATGGCATGAATAAGGTGTTGTTTATCCACACCTTTAGAGCTTGGCAAAAAATACCCGTGTATACCCACAGTAAGTGTGAAAAGATTTTTGCCACGTCTAGGGAGGTAAGTTACAAAAAAAGAAGCCAACTCATCCGCAAAACAGCTGAAAAACTAATATTTGTGAATTGTCTATTTACATAGACGTTAATTTTTCATTGGTATAATTAGCTACATTCGTTCCACTGTAAATGAAACATCTTCTATAAAGATCACTGTGGCCTACACTCTACACCAGGGGTGGCGGAACCCCAGGCCTCAAGGGCCGGTGTCCTGCAGGATTTAAATGTGTCCATGATCCAACACAGCTGATTCTAATAGCTAAATTATCTCCTCAACATGTCTTGAAGTTCTCCGGAGGCCTGATGATGAACTAATCATTTGATTCTGGTGTGTTGACCCAGGGTGATATCTAAAACCTGCTGGACACAGGCCCTTGAGGCCTGGAGTTCCCCACCTCTACATCTACATCTACACCCTACCTACAAAGTAGGTGACATTGAAATTGTTGTCACAATAAACAAACATTTTATAAATTGGTTTGTTTACATTTCACTGAATTTCAAAACAGCGGAAACAACCACATTTATGTAAACTTAAAAGGGAGGAAATAGTATTTGCTTACAGTCACAGCTTTGTCGTTTAAGGTTCTTACAGGTTTTTCTCCTTTTGTTGTATGGGCATTTCTTCAAAACATGTTCATAATTATTGATAGAGTGGTAGAAGTGTGCAACACTTTTCTCTATGGTCATTTAGAGAAGAAGAGCATTGTCAACCTGTGACAATATCAAAACTGGCCAGTAGGTGTCACTGTAGGGATGAGTGTCTCGAAACAGTTGACACAATTGCTTTGAATGTTTGCACAAAGCCTCACTTTACCCATCATTAATGTGCACTTTGCGCTTTAGCTTGGAGAAGTCAGAGTATCCGTGACTTTGATTGCAAAGACTAGGCTGTAGTCAGGCCCACAATATGTGGCAGTGTTTCTTGATCCTGTTTATGAAAAAATGAGGTTTATTTAAAGTTTATGTGTTTCCAAAGTTTGTGTGTGCAACTGTGAACCTTTTTCAGGTTCACTTTTTTTTTCTAGGTTTTCCGTTTTATGTATAATAATGTTATTCATTAAGTTTAATCATAATGAGTTATTTTTTTGGCTTTGAACCACTTTTGCTATCTTTTGTTGCTCCTTCCTAATTTTTTTTTAAGTGTTGGTGGCAAAACATTAAATGAGCTTTTTTTTAAAAAAAACAAAACAGTTTGATATATTTCTGTATTATTTTCAACTAAATATAGGTTTTAAATTATTTTTAAATTATTGCATTCTGTTTTTCTTTTTCAAAGTGTACTTATTTTTTTTAGAAACAGTGTTGTAGGTCATAAAATCACCAAAATAAAATTACCACTGTTTAACTAAAACAGGCAAACAAGAATACAAAACTGATTATATACATAACCAGTGAAAAACAAGTCTCACCATTGTGTTACACCCATAAGAGACTCTTTCTCTCCACATTTTACTCTCTGCCTTAATAAATACTTTAAAAGCACAGTGGAACAACACTGAAACAGAGTAAACCTGCTGTTTGTTTATGACCGAGGGACACAGCTGTCGCATTAAATTGCTTTTTAAATAGTCAGCTGCCACGTTATGTGGCCACTCGGTCTCTGCCTTCACTCCCTGTGAGGCCAGACCCAAACCCGTCATCCTCTATGGCTTTTGTTATTTCTCCCACTGTAAATTTATTGGTGTGTATTTAATGCTTGACACGTGTTACTATGAACTGTATAAAAGAGGTCAGTGTATTGAATATATGATCACCAAGCTAGTGTAGAAATATGTCTTTCCTGTTTCGCTTTTCTATTTTGTCTTGCTAATAAATGTTACACAGGCTGTTCGTCTTTCCCCCGTTCTATCTAGACCAAACATTTACTGAAGCACAGACATTTGCAAATACAGTGACTAATTGTACTCTTCGAGTCACTTGTAGCTGTGCCAGTCGGAGGAATTTCTGTGAAGTCGCCCTCTTACTTTGTTTCAAATCTGGAAAGGGTTGCAGCAAAGCCTGAATATCATACCTTAAGCATGTCTTTGACTCCATCTCATTTAACACTGGACTGGACAGATAAGAAGACTACACATGTTTGTGTCAGACCACAAGCTTGTATCTGACACCTTTACTACAAAGTGAATTCACGAGATGAGGCAGGCAGTGGGTGATGTGACTGCATATTCTGCTCAGTGTCACACAGGGAACCTTGTTGCCAGTAGAGTAGCTGCTTCTAACACAGAAAAGTTGTGGAAGATTTTCAAGTGATTATACAGTTCTTAAAATGAGAAGTTATTTAAAATGTTTTATTTGCGTGCACATGAACTGAAGTAACTGCATTCAAATTAAAACACGATGGGTAACAGATTAACAGTTCTGTTTTGGTGGCTTGTTTCTTTTCATTTGACTAATTGAATCTCTTCTGATCTGAAAAAAACATATTTACATTTTCTCTGGAAACACTTTAAAATTTTACAAGAGTTTTATAAGAACCATTCTTTCGTTTGTGGTTGGCCCACTCAGTGCTCTGGAAGAATACAATAAAATACAAAAGGTGTGAACAGAAAAAATAAATTTTTAACTTTAAAGTCTAAGACAGCAAAATCCAAAGGGTGGGTTAAATAAATCAATAAAAAATCAGCAGCATTTAAAAATCACTAGAATTTCCTGTTTTCTTACTTTCACTCAAGTGTCAGTTTTGCTTCGTGCTCACTGCAAAGTTGGCAGCTCTGTTCTCTAATTTGCTGACTTTCTGTGATCCAAGCTGACAGGGGTCAGCAGAGGACCGAACCTTAAATAGACACTTCAGCTTTCTGACAGTCACAATGACCCGTGTCCACCCGTAGGTTCATTGTCCACACAAGCACAGAATGTGTACTACATGTTGCAGACCATATGTAATCGTGTGTGTGAAACTGTATGTGAGTCTCCACATGTCCGTTTCTCGCTCCACACAGAGCTAAGCTGCTGAATGAAGGTGGATAAGACTCATTGCTGTAATCCAGCGTGAGCACAGGATGACGCATACATAGTTACCTTGGGTACATCTCAGACACATGGTTTTATGTTGTCTTTGTCTTCCTGCCTTCAACTCGGTAACCTTCAAACACACACCTTAGACCAGGCACTGAGGTAACAAACACTCAGAGTGCATGATGAAGGAAAAGGAAAAATCAAAAAGAATCAAAGCTGAAGTAAAAGGTAGCACTATGGGGCAATATTTTTATGAGTTGGTTCCTGTACCAGGACAAACACCTCTTCTTGAGATACAGTACTGTGAAAAAAGATTGAGTTACCCATATTTCTTTATATTTTGCTCCTAAAATGGAACTAGGTGCAGTGATTTATTGAAACATGTGCAAACATCAGTGGAAACACAGCAAGACCAAAGATCAACGCTGAGTTTGTACAGACTTATGAGCTTGAAAGTCAATATTTGGCATGAGCACCTTTATTCTTTAACACAGTCTAATCTCTTTTAGGCAGCTTCCTTGTCATTTTTAAGCAAAGTTCAGGAATAGTTCTGCAAGCTTCTTGAAGGACATTCAAAGCTCTTCTTTGGATGTTGGCTGTCACGTTTTGTCGGCGATCGTGGCTCAACAGTTGACAGTTCGTCTTGTAATCGGAAGGTTGCCGGTTCGAGCTCCGGCTCCGACAGTCTCGGTCGTTGTGTCCTTGGGCGAGACACTTCACCCGTTGCCTCCTGGTGGTGGTCAGAGGGCCCGGTGGCGCCAGTGTCCGGCAGCCTCGCCTCTGTCAGTGCGCCCCAGGGCAGCTGTGGCTACAATGTAGCTTGCCATCACCAGTGTGTGAATGGGTGGATGACTGAATGTAGTGTAAAGCGCTTTGGAGTACTTGGGGACTAAGTAAAGCGCTATACAAGTACAGGCCATTTACCATTCACCCAAGATGATCCCACACTGCTTCAATAATGTTGAGGTCTGGGCTCTGTGGAAACCAATCCACGACTGATAGTGATCCACTGTGTGTTTTTCTTTCCAGGTATGCTTTTACTGCATTGTCAGTGTGTTTGGGACCATTGTAAAGTTGAACAATGAAGTCGTTACCAGTCAGATGGTCTCCATGGTCTGTGGAAACCATGGAGACTGTAACCAAACTTTCTGCCAGTTTTTCAAAAGTGATTTACTTCTTTCCAACATACAGTATTGAGTGTGTTCATTTGGTCAAAAGTGAATCAACAGTTAAAGTAAATAAAAAAATAAGAATTATAGCTATAGAACATATTGCATGTTCAATCAAAATCTCCAAACCATGAGAGAACCTCCACTGTATTTTGAACATGGCTTTTGATGCTCTCTCTTGTGCCTCTTTTCTGACGTCCATAAATACTGACAACAGTTTCAAGAAAACGTTTCACATTTGGATTCTTCACACTATCAGACTTTTGCATTTTCATTTCAGTTCTTGTGTAATCTAGCGTATGTCAGCCTTTCCTACTTGATTCTCTTCCCCCAAAAAATGTCTTCTTAACAGCCACCCTTCCACTGAGACCATTTCTGATGAGGCTTCAGTGAACAGTAGATGGAAAAACCAGCTAAATCTCTCAGGTCATGGGCCAGGTCTTTGTTTTTTCCTTTTTTCTTGAGGACATGACTGTCAGACACTATTGATCTATTTTAGATTGTTGGTGTCTTTTTTTGTTTTTCTTTTTATGCCTGCCATTTCTTCTTTTGTCCTTCACTTCTTACATTTTTCTTGATATTTTTTTAAGGCCACGCTGCCTATCAAATGTGTTATGTATGTATTTTTTTTATTTTTTTAGATTAGGTTGTCTCTAAGTAATTTTAGAACCTCGTAGGGACATACAGCACACATTTTTTAAAAAATGTTATCACTTAAACCTCAGGATAGAAAGAGCATGCATTTTCCTTTGTACATGACTGTAGATGGATGTGTTAGTAAATCACTTTTAAAAAACTGGCAGAAAGTTTGGTTACAGTTATTTATTGACAGTAGCATTTGTATGAGACACATATTGCAGGTGTGCTAACATTACACGTTGGTTAGACAGAGGTACAAGAGTAATCTTAATCTGATGAGTCCATCTCGCATCTGTATCTGCAGACATTAACAACTGAACTTCTCGCCTGCTTTTTCCTTTTTTCCCTCTCTTCACAGGATCAAACACACCAACATTGTGTCTCTGGAAGACATATTTGAGAGTAAATCACACCTCTACCTTGTCATGCAACTGTGAGTATTCACATATGTGTGGGACTTTGTGAATTGTCTTTGCGTGCCTACTTGTGTTCTCTCCCACACACGGCTTGTCACATGCCATGAATTGCACCCTGCAACACATTCACACAGGCATGCTTGCACGCACGCACACACACACACACACACACACACACACACACACACACACACGAAAACTCTGTACTTTGCCTACTCATGAGCAACAGTGGGGAGTTTGCCCTCATACTAGTTGCCAGTCAGTGTCCCACCCACCTCAACTAGTGAAATGTCAGAGTGAGAGAGGAAAAACAAAGGCAAGATGAGGATTAGAAAAATTATTATTAATTTATTAATGACTGTAAAATTAGGGAAATGAAAAACAGCAGCAAAGAGGGAAGATGTGACCTTGAAATCCAGATGTTTTACCTCATTCGTGGTTGTTCACTCTTTCATGTTGTGCTGCATCACTATCCTGTTCAGTTTTATTTTACCTCTGCCAACTGGTGTCAAACAGAGGCTGCACATATATGTGAAAATGTACGCAGGAATAGGAATGTATCATGGAGGGAACTGAATATGTGGTTAAAGTGACACGGGGACACTGGCCGAATGAGTTCAGCAACCCAGCTTTCCATGCACTGCTTGTCTAAACATCCATATCATCTTCTCTTTTCTTTCTTTAGCTCGTTGTAAGATGTTAAATTTCCTGTGCAGGTATTCATAATGTACTCGAAATTCCTATGATAGAGTCACGTTGCCATCTAGTGGCAAAATATGAAGCAGACATTGTAAGATTGACTGACTGTTTATAATTTTAGACTGAAAGCATTTTTCCCATGTGGTTTGTAAGAAAGTAACTTTATCTGAAGTAGTGGTTTATAACTAACTATAAAAGATTTTTATTTGCTGGAGTTAGCAGGGATTATCTTTTTATATCTCGCTTTTACACTTTTAAATTTCCATGCTTCCCTTCTATTTTTAGTCCCCCTCTCACTGTTCTTTTCTTCTTTCTTATCCACATTGAAAATACAGAGTGTCTGGTGGGGAACTCTTTGATCGTATCATAGAGAAGGGCTTCTACACAGAGAAAGATGCCAGTA
The DNA here is from genome assembly GCF_041146795.1 of Maylandia zebra. Classification (NCBI taxonomy): domain Eukaryota; kingdom Metazoa; phylum Chordata; class Actinopteri; order Cichliformes; family Cichlidae; genus Maylandia; species Maylandia zebra. The sequence continues at coordinate 18,215,387 of NC_135171.1, forward strand.
AGCTCATTCAGCAGATCCTGGATGCTGTCAAATACCTCCACGACATGGGCATTGTGCACCGTGACCTCAAGGTGAACCAGGGATCAGAACTATGTTTGAAAAGATTGACTTTGTGTGGCAAATGGTAGTGAATTTGAGTTTATTCTTGTAGGTTGTTGTCTCTCTTTTTTTGTTTTTTCACTACAATATAATGAGATATGGTTTCATTTTCATCAATGTTTTTGTGCTATGGGGCTTTATCTTCTGTGTTTTGATACCTAATGGTGCTGTGTATTTTAAACCGAACCTTTGAGGATCTTTAGCACACGCGCACGCGCGCGCACGCACGCACGCACGCACGCACGCACACACACACACACACACACACACACACACACACACACACACACACACACACACTCCTTTAAAGGAATTGGCAAAAACGTTCTTCCCCCCAGACTAAATACATGTCTGTTATCCCCCCTTACTGTATGGCTTTGCTGATCATTAACAAAAGTAGAATTAGTTATTAATTGTGTGTCCAGTGATGTTGGATTTCAGTTTGCAAGACTTTTTATGGTTTTTTTATGATGCATTTTATTTACGTTCTGTTCTGTTGTCCCTCCATCCAAAGCCAGAGAATCTGCTGTATTACAGCATGGATGAAGACTCCAAAATCATGATCAGTGACTTTGGTCTGTCAAAAATTGAGGGCTCTGGCAGTGTGATGTCAACAGCATGTGGAACTCCTGGATATGTCGGTAAAGGAGTCAAATACTAGAAATCTGTTTATAAAAAACAACTTTAGGCGTGTACACCACCTTTTTCTCAGATCTCAGCTTTAACACAGTTTAATGGCTCAGAGATGGTGTACTGTGTATGAAAAAGTGAGACAGAAAGCATGCTAAACATGTATCAGACACTATGAAGGCTAAGTCTTGTTATATTGTGCCTTAATAGCTATGACCTTGTGTTTCCTCAGCCCCTGAAGTTTTGGCTCAGAAGCCCTACAGTAAAGCAGTTGACTGCTGGTCTATTGGTGTCATAGCATATATTCTGTGAGTACATGTTTTAGATGTATCTTTATACAAGATGAATCACATCTGCAGAGATACAATATTTTAACAGTCAGGTTTTGATAAGGATTAATCAGAATGCAGCATGTTTTGGATTCAGCAGCAGCAGTATTAATTTTAACATTCAACTAACAAGCAAAGGATTCATGGTTGGATCCCAGGAATAGACACTAATCCCTTGGTGGTTGCATCAGGAAGGGCACCCAGCATTAAAATCAGCCAAATCAAAACAAGCAGAGCTACTAAATAAAGGAGTGATTAAGGCTTTAGCATCATAGAAAAGCCGAAGCGTGTCTGTAAAGGGAAGTGTCAGCCTGTGCTGTCTCTGTGTTTCAGGCTGTGTGGTTATCCTCCCTTCTATGACGAGAATGATGCCAAACTGTTTGAACAGATCCTGAAAGCAGAATATGAGTTTGATTCTCCGTACTGGGACGATATCTCTGATTCAGGTACAGTACAGACATGAGACCTCTCATAAAGAGCTTTTTGGAACTGATACTTTTCAGGCTGATCACACTGGAAACTGTGATTAAAGAAGGAACACACCCTTTTAACAAAGTTTCCCAAATCACCAGAGGATTGTGTTCTGGGTGTGTGTTGTGGAAACCATCAAATTCATTCATTCTTTTTCTTTGAGGTCAGAAACATCCTCCTCTTTAAATCAAATCTGATAGTTCTGGATTACACAGAAAGAGATGAGCCACTAGAAATTTATTAGAAATTTACATCCTTTTTCTTATATTGTTACAGTCTCAGCCGGTGCTTGTCTGCATTTGTTATTTGGGATTGTACACTCCAGAGTGCTCACATGTCCTGGAGAAACTTCAAAAACTTTCTTTGATACGGTTTCTAGTCATTAAATCACACCTGGAAATTACATTAGATATTGCATTCCACAAGCGACAGGAAGAACATGGTAATTATTTTGTGTCTACACACGTACATGCTGATTTAAATGTTTTACTACAAGTATCTTTGCCAGATTCATAAAATATTGCCTTGTGAATGGGTGGCATTCATCCAATAGTGAATATTGTGAACGGCAGTTTTGCACGCCAATGTTGAATACTTCTCTCTGCAAAACACAGACCCTCACAGTGAGCAGAAAAATCTCCCACCTACCTGACACTCCATTTGACACAGAGTGCCAGACGGAGACTTGATCTTTTTGTTCCTTCCAAGCCTAAAGTTTACCCTGCAGGCATTTAACTTGCAAGATCAGGCAACGATCAAATGTAAAAAAATAAAATAAAATTCCTACTTTTGACTCTTGGCGTCAAGTTAAAACACTGAAGTATTATTGCATTAATAAGCTTAATCCAGTTTTAGACTGATAGTACAGTATGGTTATTAATCATTCATTAAACATCAGTTTTATGCAGTTGATAATGTTTAAAATGTATATTTTTTTTACCTTTTCAGCTAAAGATTTTATAGTACATCTGATGGAGAAAGATCCCAGCATACGTTACACTTGTGAGCAGGCTCTGCAGCACCCCTGGTATGGCTCCTTGTACACATAATTTTTCCAAAGAAGAATAATGTTATTTTGTTAGTTCAAATCTTCAATAATTACACTTAAGTTTTGTAAATATTGTAAGTGTTTGGACTGCATGTCGGTTAACTATGTGTGACCATATCTGTAGAACAATTCCTATCCGGATTCCTATCCGTTATGCACACAAATAAAACACATTCGCACTGAAAGCCATTTCCTCTGTCAGGATTGCTGGGGATACTGCGCTGGACAAGAACATTCACGAGTCTGTCAGTGCGCAGATTAAGAAGAATTTTGCTAAGAGCAAGTGGAAGGTAAGTCTGCCTCCCAGTTCTACTTACATGTTGCATTGTTCTTTTCATTTTTAGCATTAAAGGAGAGGACAGAGATTAAAACTGGTCTGGTTTGCTATATTTTAACTTAACTGTACCGGGCAATTAAAAAATGTAATTAGGGTTAGGGATTTCAGCTACAATGACTTGATCCTCGGCGGGTTAAATTGCCATCCAGATCCTAATTTGTCCAAAATTGGCAAGTAGATTTTCCTCCTTTCTTGAAGTTTCATTATTGCTTCTCTGCAGCAAGCGTTCAATGCCACAGCAGTGGTTCGTCACATGAGGCGTCTCCAGCTCGGCACGGGACAAGAAGGAGCCAACCCAGCTCATCTGCTGATGCCGGGGGAAGATGCAGGTGGCTCCTCTTTGGCTGTGTGTAACATACTTCACCGTTTTTAATGTCAGGTAGATTCATTACTCATATTGTCTGCTTTATATCTCCCAGAGGCTTGCTGTGAGGGAGGGTGCTCACAGAACGTCGACAGCGGAGTAGATGCTCTGTCCAACTGTCCAACATACCGCTGCCACCCGACCAGCAGGGTGTGATCCATACCTGCTCCACCTACTTATCTAATTGATCCCAAGTCACTTTCCAATTTAAACTCCCTCAGTGGCACCAGAGGCGCTGTCTCCCCACTTATCTGGTTGCTGGACTACTGAGTCATTCCAACCTCTCGTCTGCAGGGGGAGCAAGTCAGCCCAGCCTGAAGAGGAAAGTCATATACCCGGTTGAAAGTGGAGGAGGTGGAAGAATTGATGATAACGATGATGATGCACCACAGTGGGTGATTTTTGGGATGAGTTTAAAAGGAGGAGAGGATACCAAGCAAGTGGGGGAAGGCGAACTTTTCCATCATCGTTCCTGGGGGGGATTGTTTTTGCCGAAGCAGAACAGAGCTTGTTGGACACTGTTTTTAATTGTTGAGGTTTTTGTTTTTTGAATTCAATTCGTCTCATTGTTTGTTTTTATTGTTTTGTATATTTGTGTGTTCCTTCCTACTGTTAGACTTTGAAGTACAAATCCAGAAACAATATCTGCATGATCAGGAGATAATTTCCCAATGCATGCTTTCCTATTTCTAAAAACATACACTGTTTCAGTAATCGCAGTACGAAAACAAAACAAATGACGCAGTGCCAGAACGACGGAGCATTTCTGGCATTTTTTTTGCAGCATTTGAAACAAAAACTGAGTCAAATCTTGTAATATTACAGAGCTGCATTCTGTGTCTTTAAGTCATGCTTTTAGACAATCAGCAACAGAATAGTTTATGCAATGAAAACTCCATTTATTTACTATGTAGCCTTTCTCGTGGTGATACAGTGTTTCCATGCAGTGGTTAGGCTCTCTGAGAGGGAAAAGCTTCTCCATTTATCTTTTGTTCACATTTGTTTTTCAACCTTCAACCTCTTTAACCGCTTGCACACAGGGATTTCTCTTTGTCTAAGGTGCCTTTAGGATATACACTATGATGGGTCTATTGGTGAGAGTTGTTGCAACAGAACCTCTTTCTGGAACTTCATATTTTGTACATGTTATACTTTGAGCTTTAAGATGTAGTTTCACGGTTAATTACTGTAATTTTAGACTGGATGCCTGAAGACAAAATGTAAGCTAATGATATTTTTCATTAATTGTTAATGAAAATAACATTAAACTCCTTACAATACGACAAGGTAAATCAACAACAAGGGACAGCTTTGACGCTGGTGTTTACAAAGACCCACTTTACACCCTTCAGTGCATTTTATGTAAGAATAAAAAGTAAATATTTCACATTTATTACATTCAGTTCCCTTTAAAATCCTACATGGACAAACAGAGTTTTATTGGTCCTTTTACTGGCTTTTATAATGAATCTTAGTATGTAAATGCTGGAGAATCTATAAATGTTCATTTAGTGTGTTCATATTGGTTGCTGCAGATGTTAAGGTGTTTTGTGTGCATTTAATTGGATATTCTGTACTTTTGCTCTGGGACCTGTTACAGTGGGTCCTGTCCTGAGCTCAGCGCTGTCAAAAGCAGTAAAAGCGATGATCTCTGCCCTCACTGCTCTCTCATTGACTTTCAGCTGATCATTCTTGCTCATGTAATTTAGTGCTGGTTACATATGTTTGCATGATGTTGTTTGAAAATTGTGACCGTTTCTTAAATTGTACAGCCACCATGAGATGAATGCAGATAAAAGGAAGATGTTTCTTTTTATTTGACAATCGTTTAATCCAAATCCTGTCATGCAAATGAGTAAAGGGCAAAGAAAAAAAATAGTAACATTTCAACAGGTTCAAACGAGTTTAGTGTGCTGCTTCAAAAAATAATTGTTGAAATTTTCTGCATATATTTGGGTAAACATTGGCAAATTATTTTTTTCAGGAATTTGTTGTTGTTTTTTTGCGTGAGTTGTTTGTATGTCATGAAGCAGAGGAAAGCAAACAGACGTGCAGACAGACTAATTTTGGAGCAGTCAATATTAAAACTGATCCCGTGCTAATGAAAACAGCTCTAATTTGAGTCGTTGTTGGCCGTGTCTCCTTTAGACAGCTACAACACAATAAATAAAAAAAGAAATGGATTTAAAATGTTACTTCAAACCCTCCATGTAAATATTCTTTTCTTTTAGCTGCTCCTTTTAGGGGACACCACAGCAGATCACGTTGCTCTCTCACCCCGTCACTTGCATAATCCTTTGCATGTCCTCCTCCATTAAATTAAAAACTTAATACCCATAGAAAACATATTGCAGGAAAAAGAAATCTAGTGATGATGAATAAGAAGATGGTTTGTTGTATTTAACATGCAAAAAAATACTAACAGAAGTCCTTGAAAGTTCTAATTTGATTCTCTGCTGAGGCAACAAATTGAAATGTGCAAGGAAATTAAAGATTTTTACATCAGGGTATAGGGTAATAAAACACATGATGGGGAAATATAACTGTTATCTGCTCAGTCAGCCATGTTTGTAGGAAAACTGCCGGAATGATATCGGGAACATGTAGAGAAAGGATGTGCTAATGACCTCACAGTTGGTTTCATACGTTGCTACTGCTCTTGACAAATTTCATTTATATATTTTACATTGCGCCAGTCTAAAGGAGCGAGACAGTCTTTCTCCTCTAACAGCTTGTAGAGAATGACCAGTGTGTGGTGACAGTTTGTTCTGAGTGTTTGTACCATAATTATGTTGCCTTTTAATAAATGCTGTTTTGGGCTGCAGTACCTACTGTATACACAGATGCAATGCATCATGGGTTGTTGAAAAGTGACTATTGCTTAGTGTGAAAGCCAGTGATTTGTAAGGGAAGCATACATTAAAATCCTTGTCTATGCATTATGGAAATGAGTTTGTTTGTCCGGGGAAAAAATACATGTTGAATGCTACATTTATGCTTAATATGTAGAGTTCAAGTGTGCTGGAAAGTGGAATAAAAGGATTTCATCTAAGGTTAAATGACACCTCAGCACATGTTTTATATCATTAGTTATGATGTTAACTAATGCACTGACTTAAGATTTAATGCATTTACATATTCGATTTAAAAGGAGTTAGCTCGATTAAACACAAAACCTTAAAATCAAAAAATTGAATTTTTTCATTAGTCTGATTTTTAGTTTATTTTTTTTAATTCAGCAGGATTGTTGGTTGTTACTTTCTGTCAGTTTACTACTAAATAACCAGTTATATGTTTCAGTTACAGTACACAGCTGGGGAGGATGTGAAAGTAATTTTAATTTCATTAGGCTAAAGGCAAACTCCTGCTAGCGTTAATTACCACAACAGGTTTTTGTCTTGTTGTGAATACACAGCACTGTGCAAAAGTCTTGAGCCCCTAATAATTTCTTTATTTTATGCTAGGAATATAATAGGAATGTGTGCAGTGATTTACTGAAAGGTTCACACATACATGGGGGTACAGTATATAGGACAAAAACAGTTTGAAAGTCAATATTTGCTGTGACCACCTTTACTCTGAAACACATTCTGAGCACTCTTAAGTCAACTTTCTTTAAGTAGTCTTCAGAAATAGTTCTCCGGGCTTCCTGAAGGGCATTCAAAGCTCTTCTTCAGATGTTGGTTGCATTTTCTTCCCACGCTGCTTCAATTGTCATGCTGAAAAATTAACCCACTGCCAGTCAGATGCTTTCCAGATGGTATTATATGATGGATCAAAATCTGATGTTGCTTTTCTTCATTCATAATTCCATCAGTTTTGACAAGATCTCCAACACTACTGGCTGTCAAACCATGAAAGAACCTCCATCTTGTTACACATTATGTTATCACTTCATTAGAGTGTTGAAGCTGAATTTGAAGAGTCACAGTGGTGTGGTGGTTAGCACTGTTGCCTCAGGAAGGTGCCATCTGGGCCTTTTCTGTGTGGAGTTTACATATTTGTCCTGTGCACATGTGGGTCTCCCCCCAATCCAAATGATGGATGGCACTCCATAAGTCCTGTTGCCACTAATTTTCAGTCCAGTTCTTGTGTAATCTGGCATACCGCAGCCTTTTTTCCCTGTTTCCTTTCCTTAAGAATGGCTTCTTGGCAGCCACCCTTCCACTGAGACCATTTTCTGATGACGCGTCAGTGAACATAGTTGGCTCAACTGAAAGGACCATATGCGTCTCTCAGGTCCTGTGTCTGGTCTTTTCTTATTTCTTAACCCTTGTGTTGTCCACGGGTCATTTTTGTCCTCTAAAGAAATCTTTTGCTATCAAAAATGTATTTGTTATTCATCAAATGGGCTGAAAATAACAGAAGTTATTCATTACTATACTATGAATGATTGGAATAAGTTTCAAGTAATTTGATTTATTTATGTGGTTTTTATTGAATTTTATAACGTTGTTGGCCCTCGTGGACAAAAATGACCCCAAAGTACAAAGTGTTGCAAAGAGCCGTATTTTCACACCATACTGTTTTCAAACATCTTTGATCTTGGATCACTGATGTGTGGGGTCAAGCACTGGTCATAACAACCACAACAGGCAGCACAATGAGGAGGCAGGTGCTCTATATTCAATGAAATTTTATTTATACAGCGCCAAATCACAACAACAGCCGCATCAAAGTGTTTCGTATTGTAAGGTAGACTCTACAATAATACATACACAGAAAGTATCCTCAAAAGCCTCCATTGCACTGGAGATTTGCATACTTTGATGAGCATACTTTTTTTTACCATGTTGTGCAAAGCAATGACCAGTAGGACAAAGCACATATTGTCCTCTAGTATAATGAGGAGGGAGAATCAATGTTCAGGAAGATCCAGGGTTAGAAGATATAGAAAATATTGTCAATATTTAGAGCACATGCTACCCTTTCTCTGAAAAAGCACATCAGCCACCTGCAGAAGTGGAAGAAGGCTATGAAGTGAAGAAAAGTGATGAAGAATCTGAACTATGTTCAAGTAGGTTCTCAGGCATCCAGGACATGGTAGTCTGAGGAGCTTGGAAAGAAAGTGACTGGGCTTCTTGAAGTTTCTTGAATTTTCAGAATGTGAAACTGAAATAGAAGATGTGTCAGAGGACTACACATCATCCATTTCAATTATGATGAAGACAAAGAATCAAGCAGGAAAGAGGAATCAGCTGAGACAGAGGAATATTTGCAGTAACGTGAGGAAACACTGATCTGGTCTTCTAACCTTCCCAGTGACAGACGATGCATGACTCTCTCATGTGCCTCAGAGAAAGATGATCTACCACAGTCCAAGCACATGTGCCAGGTCCCATACTCCTTCAGTGGCTTTTCTACTCGAGTACTGAAAGCATTATACACAGTGTATTCTGCTTGTATTCTGCTTTTTAACGTTCACATGCCAATGGATGCATCAGAGACCAAGTTGGGGTTCAGTAACTTGCCCAAGGACACCTTGGTAAGAACTCCAGACTAGAGCACACAGAGATTGAACCAACAACCATCCAATTAGCAGATGACCTGCTCTACAGCCAACTCAATGATGAACAAGGAGGGACAACAAGAGAGGAAGAAAAATGGACCGAATGCAGCTGTAGGCATATGTGGGTGTGTTGATTCTTACTGCCGTGCATCCAGTAGAGTCGCTACGGCCAGTTTATGACATCCTGAGTCTGGTAGAGAAGTTTTCATGCTGACACAAGATTAATCATAGAAGCACAAAAAGGACATAATTTCTTGATAAAGACACAATAGATGATCGTCGTTCATGACACAAACGTGCTCCCATTTGAGGTGTATGATGTGTGTTGGTGTTGACTTGACTTGAAACACAAGTGGGTGTTCCTCCTGCTGTGATGTAAGATCCTGGTACTGATGTGACTGTATGAGCACCAAGTCCCCTTCAGAGGACTCTGTCCCCTCCAACAGAACATCCAAGTAAACCAGGGAACTTTGAGACAAAAACATGGGCAGCATGTGATGCAGGTCCAGCTGTACATGGAACATGCTCGTGTGCGATGGCAAACGTCTGTCCTGCAGTCAGGACACAAGTTGTCCCTAACATTGCAGGTTTCCAAAAGAAAACAATCACCTGTAACAGCTTGTTTACTGTATATGCCCCTTGGCCTGCAACTGCAGAAAGAATGCTGTCCATGATGGGACCAGTGCAGAGGAATAAACCTGAGCTTCCTCCTGCACTTGGGTCAAATATAGACACGCCGTTGTCCTCATGAAAGTTTGCCTTCACTCAGACTCATGCCCTCCTACCATGCCAAAATATAGAAAACTGTCAGGCAATGAGTTGGAATAAAGTTGAATAAAACCTTGAAACACAGAGATGGATGATATTTTATACTTGTTGCTTCAAAGCAAACGGGGTCATTTTTGAGCCCTGAGGACCACAGGTGTGATTATGTGCTGCCATTTAAAATTTATAGATGGTTCAAAAAAAGAATTCTCACTAAAGTTCAACATACAGCACTCTGTATGTTGAACTTTAGTGAGAATTTTTAAAAAAAAAATTTTTTTTTAAATATTTAATTTAATTAAATATTTAATTTTCTTGTTTTATTTTCGCTAAAAAACAGGGTGTATTTTTTGTAAACAAGGTCTGGTGGCCCTAAAATGTAAAATGTTGGGTAAATTATGTGTTAATGTGTTGGTCTTAAGTAAAACTAATGTGTAACACTGAATTGATTGACAATTTATACTTTTTACTTTAAAAAAACAGTCAAATGAAGTGGGGACATTTTTGACCCCTGAGGACCACCAGTGTGATTATTTGCTGCCATTAAAAATTTTCAAACGCTTGAAAAAAAACTTTCTCACTAAAGTTCAACATACAGCACTCTCTAGTTATTCAGATAGTCAAAATTATCTAAACAATTAAATATTTAATTTTCTCAATTTGTTTTCGCTAAAAAAACAGGGTTTATTTTTTGTAAAGAAGGTCTGGTGGCCCTAAAATGTAAAATGTTGAGTAAATTTTGTGTTAATGTGTTGGTCTTAAGTAAAACTAAGGTGTAACACTGAATTGATTGACAATTTATACTTTATACTTTAAAAAACAGTCAAATGAAGTGGGGACACTTTTGACCCCTGATGGCTCACATTGTATGCAAATCGGGAGGACATCACAAGTGACTTTGTAAATTTCCCAGACACAGTATAAATGCACAAACAGTAAGCCCCCATTCTGCCCTTTGATATTTTTTTTTCTAAGTCTTAAGAGCTGTTTCAAAGTCAGTCTTGTTCTTTGTCTCGAACGGCAAATCTGCAAAACAATAACATTACAATGGAAGTGCTACTTTACATTTCAGTGGTGAAATTCAGCAACAGTTGATCTCATGAAACAGTTCTGTGACTTGAGAGGTTCCTCATGAATGTTAATTTAACAGTCTGCTACTTGAAGCCTCTCTCATCCTCTCCAAGGAATGCTGGGTAACTGCGGCTTGCGGTTTGGCCGCCAGAGCGATGCGCTGGTGGGAGAGCGGAGAGTGAGAAAGAATCTGGTGGTCGACCTCATTCAGGAGACAGTAGACGAGTAAAAATTATGTGGTCAAACCATGAACACGGGAAGGATTCAAAAATAATGGGGGATAAATTTCACTGATCACAAGGTAGAAAGTGCTGAAAGAAGCAGTTTATTTATTTTTAGATGTGGAAGACTGAGGGAAAGTGAAACCTGACACGACAAACTTGTAAAACTAAGGCGAGGATGCGCATCTTCATACTGGGGTTCAATTCCCATTAAAACAGAAAAACAAAAGCATCAGCACCCTGGTGAGGATTGTGCATAGTCCACATCCTCCTCGCAGCACATGCCGTTGCCCATGCTTGTAAGGAATGTGAAACGCAGACTTGATGCAGTTAAGAGCCAAAAGAGAGCAACACTGCTATGACAGACTTGGTCTCATCATTTTCAGGTTGATTTATCTGCTGATGTTGAAAGCTGCAAAGATTTATGTGTCGCGAACAGGGCCCAAATCAGACCTTAAAAAAACGCTCCACCCAAACAGTGTCACAGCACTGTGAAGACGTGGTGAATAGGTAAATAACTATGTCAGCATGCTCGAAATTTCTAAATAATCCATTAGCATGTTGCCGTTGAGAGGTGGATATATAACCTTGTTAGCACAAATACAAAGTATACAACTCAGGCAAAAGCTGATCCATTCTGTAGCTGAGCTTTTACAGTCTAAATCAAACCGATCATTCAAGGTGACTGGCATTAAGTTACCCTCCAATAACTATGAAGATAACTGATAAGATACTGTAGGTCACTGGAAATGAAAGACGAGCTACAACTCTGTGAGTTTATGCCTTCTGGGGGAAAGCGGTTCTCAGATTAAATGCCTCTTTATTAAGCTTAATTACTCAAGGTTTTACCTTACTGTGTTGACTAAAGGTTTGAAATTAAATGTGTTGTGTACAAAGGAAAAAAAGCACTAGCACACAGGCCTCACGTCTGTCAGCAGGAACCTATTGTGCTAATATCTGTCAATGCTCTCAGATTTGTACGACCGTTACATCCATGCTGTCCATCAACACATGTGATGTCACAAGTATGACAAGTTTTTACTGGTTTGAACTGTTCGCTCTTTTCCCACCCTTTTCCCTGAAAAGAAAACCATTCGAATAAATACTTGTCACAATAATTCCTGAGGCCATTCGGGAAAACTAAACGAGAGGATTGAAAACTGCGATAAATAAATAAGTCAAAGTAGGTGCATGGATTCAAAAGGGTGCTGGAAACTTTCCTCTGTGGTTTTTAATCCATATTGACATGATAGCATCACATAGTTGCACACCCTAAAGGTGCTATATTAGGTTTACATTGGGTGCATGTGGTGGACTCATTGTCATGTTCAAGAAACCAGTTTGAGATGATCTTTTTTACACTTTATGTTATCCTGCTGGAAGCAAACATCAGAATTCTGTTAATGTCAATCACTATGTGACCACAAGTGATGGACATTGTCAGCAGCAATAGTAAGGAAGGCTGTGGCTTTTAGACGCAGTTGATACTGATGGGCTCAAAGTGAATATGGTGTGGTCTTCTGCTGCTGTAACCCATCTGCTTCAAAGTTCAAAGTGTGGTGTGTTCAGAGATGCTCTTCTGCATAACTTGGTTGTTATTTGAGTTACTTTTGCCTTCCTATCAGCTCAAAGCAGTATTTTTAATCAAAACTGCTGCTCACTCGATATTTCCACTTTTTCTAGATCATTCTCAGTCAAAAACAGAAAAGGTTTTGTGGGAAAATTCCAGTACATCAGACTTGCCTGCCTGAGAGTAACAACCACACCACAGTCAAAGTCACTTAAATCACCTTTCTTCACAGTTCTAACGCTCGGTTTGAACTTCAACCAGATGTCATGACCATGTCTACAAGCCTGAATGCATTTAGTTTCTGCCAAGTGCTGAATATCTGCCTGCAATAGCATTTGTGCATGCATAATAGCAAATACCAATTATTCTGCTCTATTTTAATTCATGCTTTCCCAAACTATTTTTGAGTCTCTGTTCCAAAATATATTTCTTTGGTTCTTTTTGGACCCACTACTGAAGTCTGAGAAAAAATCTGGGAAAATTTAGGCTGAAAATAACAAAGTGAAAACGTAATTGCCTTCGTGGAGGTCACAATTATTTAAGTGATATTCCATTCCCAGACAAATATGCTGGTGATTTTTATTTGAAACACTTGTATGATCTCACCAAGCTCAACAAGCAGTTTAAAGCAGCATGCTGAAGGAATAATGAGAAAATATTTGCAAAGTTTTACAGAATCTCTAAATTATTTTTAGAGATTCTGCACACACTCACACACACACACACACATTAGGAAGACCAACAAATGCAGTGAGCAAGCAGTGGCTTGACAAACAAATAGCTGTGTGGATGGCTTTAGATACCAAATAAACACAGAAACAAACACACACACACACATTCACTTTCCGCCCTTTTCAGTTAATCGCTGACATGTTTTATTCACTCTAAGTTGTGCATTTGTCTTGGATGCAGCTTCAGATAACCCCCAGCGTCCTTAGCCAAATATTTTCTTTGGAAAAACAGACAAATAACCTTAACGTGCACAGATTTTCCAGTTGCATGTCTCTTCAGTTCTGTGGCCTTGCATTGCTTTAGTTGTAAAACCAAGTTGTTTGAATTTGAACAATCCCTGAGGTGCTGGAGCACGGCGGAAGGCTCGAGACTAAACTATGCAGTGAGCTCACCCTCCTCTTCATGCCCTGGAGATGAGTGACATATAGTTTGTGAACAATTCACTCACTGTGGATGAGTCATTTTAGCAGAAATGAGTGGGAAAGGATGAAAAGGGCTTTCTTAGGAGTCTCATATTTAATAGTAGTAGCCAATAAAGCTGAATTCCAAGACAATATTGGCGTGCGACGTGTGACGACTTCTCTGAAAAACATTGGCTGTATCCTGAGACCTTCTTGGAGCACTTACACGGTGAACTGTAGGCCCTGAAGCCGAAGAACCACAGTTTGTGAAAAGCTGCAGCCCCTCAAGTCCTGCATGACTCTGCAAACCACAGTTGGTAATAATAAACAGGATGGAAAGAAGGATGAAAAACGAGAGATGGAGAGCATCTGGCAGAAAGAGAAGAGCCACTAATTTTCCACTTTTGGGAAAATTCAGTCTGCAATTAGGGTCCAACATCGCCAGAAACTTGACATCCATGTTACTTACATTAGCAATGCAGGCCCAGACTCCGGCCATGAGGCGATGGTAGACAAAAAGGAAAGCCTTTGTCAGGAGGAAAACACAAGCAGTGCAAGAGAGATGAGGTATAAAATCATTAGAGAGGTTTTTTCTACAGGTTTTGCACATCTATAAAGGACGTGCGTGGATCAACGTGGACATCAGACGGGATCCGGAGAGGAATTCTGAGTTGCCTGAGGTCACAGTGGGTGTTAACTCTGTGAAATCAGTGTCCGTGTGAATAAAATTTTCAGATAACCCACTTTTACTCATTCATTCAGGTCATTAGAACAAAATTGTGCTTACGTTAAAGAGCAGCCACTGAAAAGCCTGCAGAAATGAGAGCAGCTCTTGTTCCGTTGGTTTTAAACACACTGCGGTCCGTGTTCACTACGCGCTCTTTCTCAAGAAAACCGGCTCGAGCAGACACAAAGGACATTCTCAGCCCGTTACACAAAACCATGCACATGTGCGAAATTTAAATAAATAATTTACTGCCATATTGAGATTATTGTGTTGAAATCTGGGGCAACACAAGACCTCTCTACAAAAATATGCACAATTCAAAAAAGACCAATAAGGATAATACATGTTTGGTATCATGAACACAAAAATACCTTTTTGAAAAAATCTGTTATAAAATTCATGGATTTGGTCCAATTTAAGTTAAAATTTATTTTGTCTGCTGATTCACATTATGTGTATATACATGTGCTGTTGTATAGAATAAGAATATCATTATGTAGGTGATATAACAGAGTATTTATCTGGGGGCAGCACTGGATAAGCCACTGCTTCTTTCCTGCTACCTCTCCAACACCTTCTCTTTGTGTTGTACAGACCATTTTTATTTGTGTTTTCCATTTTCTGTTTGTTTTATTGAAATTGTAATTGTTCTAAAAGAAAGAAAGAAAAAGAAAATGACTGCTTGTGCATTCACAGACTGCAGGTCTGAAAAGCTTTTTCACAGTGACCAGTTTAAGTTCTGGTGATATGTTCAGGCTTATTTTACAGGATAAGTGTGTGCAGAAGGTGCAAGCAGTGCTGTTGATTGCACTAATATTAAATCTGCTCTGACACGCTTAATGACTCGTGCCAATATTTTTTTTAATTGCTTTAAAAAAATAGCATTCACAGCTGTGTTTTGTTTGTGCCGTGTATAAACTGGGTTTGGATAAACATTATGACTGGGATTTAGAAATTAAGTCAAGATAGGAAAGATAGAAAGTCTAGGTTTGAGTTGCCAAGTATTGGAAAAAGAAAAGAAAGGCTCTTGAAATGTTTGCTCTCTCTTAAACACAATGGAAATCATGACCTGGTTGCTCAAAATCCACAAACCTTCTTCTGCAGAGTGACACATTGGTGGGTATAGTTTGGTGGTGGGGGAAAAAGCTCCTTCTATGACAAATACAACCTCAAAAAGGAAAAAGATATATATAATTATATGGTGCAGGTCAAAGGTAAACATTTGGCACTGTGGGGTAAGCTGTCCCTTTAAGCTCTGCAAAAAATCTGATCCACTGATTTCTAAAGCTGTAACATCCAGCCTACAATTACTCATGCCTGCAATCAAGTGGAAGGATCCATCACTCTTGCATAGAAAAAACAAAACAAAGCAAGAAAACAGTCGACCCACATCACAATACTAAATCAGCTTCAAATCCTCAACAAATCGCTCACAAAAAAAAACCAAGAAAAAAAACCTGTAAACATCTGGAGTGGAAAATATGGCAACGTTAACGCAAACTCCCCCAACTATTAGATAGAAAAACAGAATAGCATTACTAACAACAAACACATGAACTTGAATTCCTCCTGTTTGCCTTATGGACCCAGTCAGCCACCCAGACAAAGAAAGGAATCAGTACATACAAGTGCACCCAGAAAGAAAGGAGGTAAAAGTGGTAAGAGGAGAAGAAGCTAAGTGGGGGAAAAAACAGTTATCAGTGAAGGTTAAAGCAGCAGCTTACCTTCAGCCAACTGGTAGAGGAAAAAGAAAGAAATACAAAGAGTTGGAAAAGAAAATACCTCCAAAGAAGATAAACTGTTTGTGCCCCTGAAACGATTTCTGAAAGAAAGATGTGTGATTTAGTCAGTAAATGCAAACATGAGAAATTATTTCCCCGAGTGAGCAAAATCCACATACTCAAACGTGAGACAGAGCCCATTCATGTGCCACACGTGGACACATGGACAGACAGCAATGAAAAATCTCCTCCCCCTTTGCTGAAAGTACAGCTGGTTAAGTGTAAGGAGATGTTGAGGAAATGTTTGTAGATGTTATTGTGGTGGCAATGAAAAACTGAGAGACAGAGCTGTGTCTCAGTGTTTAGCCTTTCTAACAGTATTATCATAGATTTGGATCAGTCAGTTAGACCACTGTAGTCCTTAAAAAGAGTGCAGACATTCATACTACAGAGAGGATGGCTGTTACCTAAAAAATTGATATAACCACCATAATATCACCTGTTGGTTTGTGGACGCCTCAATTATTTTAATCTATGTCAAATATTTATTTATTTATTTTTGTTTTTTGGAAGCAGAAGTAATAAGCTAATGCTAGTTAACTTGGTTAATCCACAGTCACAGAGGCCTAGAGACCAGTCGTCGACTCCCTGGCAACCTCCAGTCTTCTAGGAAAAATATATATTCCACAGCCAGTTGGTGAGTGGTTTCTGCCTGTCGCCTGGTGCAACAAAACAAAGCCTGATTGAAATTGTTTTGGCTGCTAGCAGATTGATGCTGCCACCCACAGTTTGCATGAAAAATGCCAACATGTCTGCAAGCACTTGTCACGTACTCTCTGAGCTGTAGAGAAACTTGTGAAAGGTCAATGCAAACTGGAAGCAAAGAACGTTTGCCTCCCTAGAGAATGTTTGCAGACGACTCAGCATCCTCTGTGCAAACTACAGGTGACTGGTGATCAAGGCTTTTGCAAGGAGGTATTCATTGCAACCAGTTTTAACAGCTGCCAGTAATCTCTGACAACAACTTACCAACTAGTTGGGTCACTTTTTTTTTTCTTTTTGCCTGTCCCATTTGGTTCTTTAGCCGTCAGAATTGTTGTCTGAAGACCAACAAGGATACCCAATGGATTTACTTTGCCAAATGGATCATCACGGCCTTGCCGTATTGGTCCATTTGATCGACCTTTGTTGTTATTATTTATTTTATTTTATTTTCAGTTGTAAACCAAGGGAGAAAGAAAGATGAAGGAAAAGAAAAACAGAAGGGAAGAGGGACAGTGAGAAAGGGCACTTAAAAAGAGAAAGAAGAGAAAAAAAACTCTCCTGGATCACCTGTTGAGAGAAAAAGAAGAGAAAACAAGCAAAAAAGAAAAAAACCAGAACAACATACTAAACACAACAACATCACGTTAATCTAGCTAAGTGTAAACAGCAGTAAATATTAAATATTGAATGTTGTTGTGTAGCAAGCAGGACCGACAGCGCACAATGTGCTTGGAAATAGCAGCCAATAGAGGTGTAGTTTATGTCTATGAACAGTGAACACCCGTGTGCACACCTGTGTGGATCAGCGCGCTTGTATTCAAAAGGTTTCCCCATGTAATGGTCTGCTAGAGGAAGTAGAGAGCCATAGCCCCGTCCCCCAGGGCATGAAGCAGGCATGGAGGAGATCCAGGCCCCAGACATCCAGAGGCCCCAGAGTGCGAGAGCCCAAGGAGGACCACTGGAGGGGCATCCATGCCACCCTCCTGGGAAGAGCTGAGGAGAGCCCCAGATGAGGGGTCACCCAGTAGCCACGGAGCAGAAGCCAGAGGGGGCTGCAGTGGCATGCCCGCCGGTTCTGCTGGCAGCCAGCTGTGCCAGAGTGAACCGAGCCGCAGGCCCAGAGGCTGGAGGCCCGAGGGCCCCCTTTACCCCAGAAGAGGCCTGACCGAGCAACAGGCACCAGGCCCCGCCAAGTAGTCACCGGGAGTGAGCTGGTACATACCTGAGCGCCCAGCCCCGGACACCAAGAACCACCAACGCACCGACCCCTGAGGGCATCAGTTACCGGCAGGGAGTGTGGTGAGGGGAGATAGGCCTGGGAGTTTCCAGATAGGTGGAGTGTAAGACCTGACCTGACACATAGACACAGACAAACAGGCACACACAGATACAAACATGCATTCCCACCCTCATGCACACATATACAAATACTCAGCACTCACCCAACGTAGGGATAGACATACATGGACACTGTACACACAATCACACTCCCCAAAAAAACTCTATATCCTGGGTCCAGGTACCCTCACCCCTGGAGGGGGGAAACGGCACCTAGACCCAGGAGATGTTACCCTTTCCCCTTGGGGTGGAGGCAAGCAGACCGCCCCAGGCTCTGCAGCAGCAGGGAGGCCCCGCATCCCAGATCCCAATCGGACGGCCAAAACCTCCATCCAGCCCCCCCACCCCGATGGCCAGCAGAGAACAGGGGTGTGTGAAGACCCCAAACCTCCCTCCTCTCGCTCATGTGTAGTGTGGCTGTGTGTTATTCTAAGGTGCATTTAAAACACGGGCGAGCATGGTGGTGCTGCCAGAGAGCAGCAGGTGTTAGCACAGCCCCTCCCGAGAACCCTCATTGTCTACATGGATTTAAAATTGAGAGGTGGGCACGAGCACCAGAGGTGGGGTTGAATACACAGACCGTCCACTGGACGCCGTTAACGTGCCCACCCTCAAGGCCCTATATGTATGTGTTATGAGAGTGTGAGTAATGTGGATGTCTAAGTTGTGGAATAAAATTGAGGCACAGGTGGCCAGAAGGGGATGGGGGGATGCCTCCCCTGCACCCTGGTGACACACCCGCATCCCAGTAGGTACCCACGTCCTTCGGCACCCACCAAGGCAAGGGAGCCCAGGCCCATCCAGACCGGGGTCTACGGCAGCAGGACCGCCCAGCCCCACAGGACCTGGGGCAGCCCACCCGACCCCAACGCAGAGGAAACTGTACCCACCCTAACATTCAATCATCTCCCAGACTGCACAAGACAGTAGGCACCCAGGTTAAGTTTATTCTCCACCTCTCCCATGACTCTCCCCCACCTGCAGAGTGGACTCCTGCAAGGATGGATCAAACTCCTTGTCAGTTGAAGAGCCCCCTAGTTAGGCCGATGCGCCAGAGGCCCCCTGCGCCAGGGCTGAGCCCCTGTGCACCCACCCGCCCACATCCTCGGCGACACACCAACAAGGACTGAAGCCCCCAAGTTCCAGCCAGAGCCCTAGCACGGAGCCCCACGCCTGCCCCGGATCCACTCAGGGGGCAGCCTGGCTACCAGGGCAGTAACCTACGTCTGCCCTCCCCCAGGCCTGCTGCACGCAGCCACAAGGAGAACACCCTCTAAGAGCAACCAGAGCCACTAACCAGGTTATGACCACAACCCCTGGGTTAAGCCCTCCAGGGATAACGTCCCTAGGGATTCTCCAGACGCCCTAAGCCCATCCCAACCTCCACATCCACCACAATGGCGAAGACGGGAACAAACCACGACCTTTGGTTATTGGGTCACATTTTCCCCAGTAACCAAAGGTTCCCAGAAAGCCACAAATCAAGCTTTACACCTGTGTCTAAGGGGTCTAAGCAGGAAGTATCCATATACTCTATTACACATGAAACATAGCGCTTACAGCCATTTATGTTGGCTTCCGCCTGTCATTCAGGGTGGGTATACCTAGCATAAACTTAGTCCTAATAAAATGAATACAATTTAAATTCATGATATATATATATATATATAGGTCCCTCATCCAGCTCGAATGACTGTTTATTCCGGGGCTGTGTTTGTTGAGCCAGCTGCCCAGCAGGTAGCTCAGTTAGCCGCCCAGCAGCCACTAGCTCTGTTAGCCACTCAATCGCCACCTCCATTACAGTCACAGCCAGACCTATTAGACACTTGGTTACAATCCATAGCTCAGTCAATAGCTCTGTTGGCAAGAGACTCATCAGCTTTATTATCAGCTCAGCCACCTATTCAGCCACCATCTTCACCAGCTCCGCCTGTATTACAAGTCAAGTCCATCCAACCGGAAAAGCACTGTATTTCACCTGTTCATGTCAAGCAGAGAGACACACCACATAACGCAGTTGTCAGTCCGCAACAGCTGGCCAGCCCAGAGACTGTGATGCACTCCAGGGCCTCCCCAGAGGCTGGGTCCCAGCCCCCGGCCGACTCTGGACCCCTGGAGATTAAGAAGCCAGCTGAGGACTGTATCCGGCTGTCGCTGCCCGAGCTGGGTCAATGCTCTGTGCAGCTGCAGTCTGCCTTGTGTTTGCCAGAGGCCCGTGTGCCTGCTGGTTCTGACCCGTACCTGCCAGAGGCCCGTGTGCCTGCTGGTTCTGACCCGTACCTGCCAGAGGCCCGTGCGCCTGCTGGTTCTGAACTGTGCCTGCCAGAGGCCCGTGCGCCTGCTGGTTCTGAACTGTGCCTGCCAGAGGCCCGTGCGCCTACTGGTTCTGACCTGTGTGTTCCAGGGGCCCCGGTACCCACTGGTCCAGAGACTGTTTTCGCTGGGGGGCCCGAGGAGCCCGTCCAGCCTCCTGCTTCGCCTGCTGGGGGGCCCGAGGAGCCCGTCCAGCCTCCTGCCTCGTCAGCTGGAGGTTCAGGAGAACCTAGCCAGCCTCCTGTCTCGTCAGCTGGGGGGCCCGAGGAGCCCGTCCAGCCTCAAGACTCGTCAGCTGGAGGTTCAGGAGAACCTAGCCAGCCTCCTGCCTCGTCAGCTGGAGGGCCCGAGGAGCCCGTCCAGCTGCCAACTGCAGCCTCATCATCCTCGCCAGCTGCAGCTTCATCCACGCCACGGGCAGCAGCAGCTTCTTCCACGCCTGCAGCGCTACAGTCTCCGGCTTCCACGCCGTCGCCTGCTGCAGCCTCATCATCCTCGCCAGCTGCAGCCTCCGAGCCTTCATCCTCGCCCGGTCCAGCTTCGTCTTCAGCATCGCCTGGTCCGGCTCCAGCCTTCATGTCTTCAGCATCGCCTGGCCCGGCTCCAGCATCCTCGTCAGCATCGCCTGGTCCGGCTTCTGCTTCAGCTTCGCCTGGTCCGGCCTCTGCTTCAGCATCCTCATCAGCTGCCTCGTCTGGTCCAGCCTCTGCTTCGGTCTCGTCTGGTGCTGCGACGGCCACGCCACCTTCGGGTCCCAAACTGCCGCCTCGACATCGGCGGTCATCTGCCAGGCCGCTGGTGGAGCGTCATCGTCAACATGGACGACCTCCTAGACGCCGCCGCTGCCTTCCGCGCGGTCGGCCTCCAGACTTGTGTCATCGCCGCCGTTGCCGTCCGCACGGTCGGCCTCCAGACTTCTGTTATCGCCGCCGTTGCCGTCCGCACGGTCGGCCTCCAGACTTCTGTCATCGCCGCCGTTGCTGTCCGCACGGTCGGCCGCCTGAACAGTTTCCCTGTTGCCGCCGCTGCCGTGTGCACGGGCGGCCCCCTGAACTGCCTCCACTCCGCCACCGCTGCCTTCCGCTCGGTCGGCTTATGGATCTGCGTCGCCGACGTGGCCGGCCTCAGAAGATGAACTGTCCTGGACTTCTGAGCTGTCAGCCCCTGGGCCGGCCTCCTGAACTGTGTTGTTGTCCTTGTACTCCAGCATGTGTGTTTTTGTTTTGGACAATTCCCTCGGTCCGCTGGAGCTTGTTTTGCTCTGTGTTGGTCCCTCCGTCCTGGGCCCCCGCCGCCCGCCCTGGGTTGGTCGTTTGTTTTTGTTTTTGGCTGTCTGGTGCCAGCCCTTGGAGGGGGGGTACTGTCATGGTCCTGGGTCGTTGACCCAGCGTTTTGCGTTTTTTCTGATCTGTATTAGTTAGGGTTAACCTGAAGTTTGGTGTATTGTCAGCCCTACCTGTGTCTGTCCTTGGTGCTCTGTTCATGTCCCCGTGTTGTGTTGTACATCAGTCTGTTTCCTGTTTTATTTTGAAGGCTCGTGTTCTGGATTTCCTGTTCTGTTCTGAAGGTCTGTGTCTGTTATTGTGTTCAGCTTGTCTCCTCCGGTCCCCAGGTGTATTAGGTTCAGCTGTTCTTCCCTCCTGTGTGTGATTACCTGATTACCTTGTGTGTGTATATTTAGTGGGTGTCGGTCTGTGTTCGTTGTCGGCTCGTCTGCGTTCATCCATGTATCACTGCGTTCCTCCGTGTAGCTCTGCATTCTATGGTGTTTCGTTCCTGTCTCTGTGTCTTTCTGCCCCGCACCCCTTTTGTATGGTCTCAGGTTTGTCTTTAGTTTCTCCCAGTTTAGGTTTGTAATTGCTCATGTTGAGTTGCCTGTTTTTGCCACCACCACCACCTTGTAAATAAACATCACTCTGTCATCAGTTCGCTGCATCTTGGGTCCTCCTTTTCCTCCACACCACACGGCTCCCTCCGCCAGCCGTGACAAAACGATTAGCACATGAGCATTGTTGCTGTGAATAAGTGAATAACTGCGCTGTTTCTCACTATCTGTCAGAAAACCACTTTTTAACTTCAAACAGCTTCTTATTCTGGTGCAAATATGTCAGACAACAAACATGTGAGCAAATGTTTATGTGGTCAATACTTGAGCCTATCCCACCTGTAAAAGGGTGAAAGGCAGGGTACACCCTGGACAGGTCGCCAGTTAACCCAACCCCATTACCTGCATGTCTTTGGAGAAAAAGCCAGAGGACATACAGAGAACTGTTACCTCACAGGTTTTAATAAAGTTAATTTGAAACACAAAGCTCTGGGTTTCTTTGCTCTAAAGGAAAAACTGCATACCCAAGGGCCAACCCAGATAATTATCTACAGAAACAACAAAGTCAGTGTTAGGTTCTGAGGCTCAGAGTTAAAAGTTCTCTGCAGGACTTCTTTATGTGAAGCAGTAACAGACTGCTAAGTGTAAATGCTTGAGAAAATCTGAACTGCAAGGTGGGGAAAACAAAGAATAAAATGCAATAACCAATCAGAAAATATACTGGAATTATTAATATAAAAAAACAAAACCAGAGAAAAATAACAGCATTTAAAAAGGAAAATGGGGCCAGATAAACGAGCCGTGTTCACAGAAATGCCAGGTCCTGTCGAGGTGGACCACCACTGTGCAAACGCATTGCCTGACATCTGTTTTGCAGCTTGGTTGTGCACGGTGGTTTATGTTGAGAAAGCGGTGTGTGTATATCATCTTTGGCTCAGATCCATGTGATCTTGACAGTTGGCCGCAGGCAAGGTTGTCGGATGCGATGATTTCACAGGGAGAAGAAAGAGTCAACAAAGCAAAGACGAGGAGTGTGGATCTAGTCTCTTTCTTCGCTCAAGAGGCCACGTGATGCTTGTGAAGAAAAGCATCATGGTCTGGTTTACTGCAGAACAACAGAACTGCAAGAGACTTCCTGACATAAAATGTGTTTGAAATGTGTCCGTTTTTCATTTCTCCTCTGGACACACAAAGAGAGGGGGCTTCCCCCCGTTTTATGCGACAGCAGCATGTGGAAGAAATTTGGTTCAGCTCTCTTGGAAATTTTGTTGAAAATTTCATCTGCCAAGATGATTTTGCATTGTATAAATGTTCATTGTGAAAGTTCACCAGATTCAAGGTGGACAAAAGTTTGAGAGCAATGGGTCAATGCAGGGTTGATTTATTTTTAGGATTGATGTTTCTTTTGGGGTCTGTGAGAACTTTTGATTTATTAGCAGCGAATCACACTAAATATGTTGTGTATGCCAGAAAGCATTTATCATTTTTGACTGGAAAACACAGAAAGCAGGAAACATTACGAAATGAAATCATTACCACTCTGCAACACAGCTCTTTCAGTAGTGGCTTTGTTCTGCTGTTTGGCTACATTTATTAGAAAGTATCAGTGTTGCAGATGAAAAGAACTTAGGAACATTAAACTCGGTTGGACTTCTGAATGCAGTCATGTCAGGAAACGAAGACAAAGAAGCATGACTGCCTTAAACTGTTACATGAAACCTTTTTCTTCTGCTGCTGATTGGACAGATCTGGAAACAGATCCAGAGACCAACACTGCAACGCTGACTTTTTTCAAAGTTACAGTACTGTGCAAAAGCTGTGAGTCAAGCCTCATTTCTTTATATTTTCCTTCCAAGGAGCCAGCCTTTCTTGTCATTTTTAATTTAGTTCAGGTTTCCTGTAGGTGTTTTTCTTTGGACATTGGCTTCTTTTTCACTCATTATCAGCTCAGTCTTTGTACCTGACCATGTTATGTTTTTTTTTATTCAGAACTGGTGGAATTATAAATGCAGAAAAGTACCATCACATTTTCATCCATCATGCAATAGCATCTGTAAGGCATCTGATTTGCAACAGCTTGATTTTTTCGGCATGACAAAGATCACAAATACACTGCTAATGAAGTAAAAGCAAAAAAACAAACAAAAAAAAAAAAACACAGGGAAACTCTATCAGTCATGGATTGGCCTCCACAGAGCCCCACTCGGTTTTTGGCAATGTGTTGAAAAGAGGAAAATGATGAAGCATAAAGATCTGATTGACAAATGAAATAAAAACCTCTGACAACTGCAACTTTCTGTAAAAATTAATTTATTCCAAAAAGCTACAGTCACTATTACAAAAGCTATTGTATCGGCGAGGCAAGCCAGGTGTTTACATTGTAGAGAGAGCAAGATCATATCAAAAGCAAATACAGAATGTATAACAAAAGCAACCTTTTTTTTTCTGACACAGAAAAAGCCAATCCCGTACCATGCCAGGCTCACTGGCTGGAATTAATGGGTGCTCAGCACCCTGTTATATACGAAAATGACACTTTGATTCAGTACAAATCACAGATTAATGTGAACTTGGAAAAATGCACTCTTGGGAGAAACCCCCCCACAAACAAATACTGAATTTAAAAATATTTTTCACACCTTATTCTTTGGTATATTTGTTGCTCCTCGTAAAGAGAACTAGATCAATATGCAGGCCTGTAACCACTTACCCCACACATGCTTATTTTAGCTCACCAGCTTGCACAGCCAGTAATTGTGAGCATCTGAAGTCAACCTAATGCCATGCACTTACAAACTTCTGAGTTAATAAAAGGTTATTTATACCTCAGCACTCGCAGGAAACATAGGATCATTTAAAACAATACATGCCACACTGTCACATATCCTCTCAAAAGTCAACGTTTGATTTGAAGAATTTTGACAGCAAAACCAAGAAAAAAAAACAAACAAATTCTAAAATGTATACAATGCTTGTGTCCAGCACAGAAACAAGAAATATCAGATTTAGATATTTCATTTCCAATGTTTGAACATTATCTCCCTGTTGTTTGGGCATTCAAAAGCTTTGAACTATGAGCTTTCTAGTAGTTGTTTGTGCGGCCACTTGAAATAAACTGAAACGGTACACACTGGTATAAGTTGTGGGTAGGTTAGGTGACAGTACAGTCGTGCAGAGAAACAATGATGTCACTGGCACAGATCAACTGAACCACAAACTAAAGAGTGAGGCACTAAACTTTGTTGCATGAGCAAAGCAGAGGAATCATCCTGCGGGTTAAAATGAATGCTTCTTTGGAAATAAGGCGAATCTTGTGGAAGACATGAAGAATACAGTGGCTTTCATGCTTATTCAGAGTTCTTAGATCTTTCTGTCACCTCGCCCAACATTTCACTTGCTATTGTTTCAGTTTGATCTGCCACTAATGCTTCACAGAGAGCACTTCTCCGTTAGTTAACAGGAAGAAGCTCTAATTTTTTAGCTTTTTGGAGAGGGCCTTTTTAATCGGCTGGTTCTTTTGGTCCTGGGTCGTGTCCTGATCGGGGTGACTTTGCGGCTTCTTCGATTCGTAAATCTGTTTGAAGCTGAGGGTTTGCTGCTCTTTTGTTGTTTCTCGCTGAGCCTGGCGTAGCAGACGTTTCATGGTCTTCACCTTTTCCCTCAGGTGGCCGTTGGCTTTCTCCAAGGAACGCACTTTCTGGGAGAGGGTCCTCACCCTCTCTTCCTCCTCAAACAGAGCCTTCTGCACGGTGGAGCACAGCAACTGCGAGGAGAAGGAAAACAGAGCCAAATACGTTTGTATTACCTGAAAAAGCACGAGATGTCTTACACTAGGTAAACGTGAAAGGTTACAGTTAATCTCTCATTATTCCAGTGTTAGCCTTATTCTGCAGGCTTTCCCACAAATTTTCATCCTGCGCTGCAACTTGAGTGAAATCATAGTTGGCGCTTTATCCCACAATGAATCATGCTAAATGCTAGAGTCAAGTCAAATCTCTCTGTGATACATTTAAGATGTAACACCTACTAGATCTGTTGCTCTTGATGCCAGAATCTAATGAGAGAATCATTCATGTTTTTAGTGCCAACAGCTCATAGGTCTTCCAGTGTTTTAGCTTTTGTATAAACAGCAGAGAATTTCTCGCTGTGTAACTGTGGCAGTGAACTGTTTTAAGCATTATCGTGTAGCACAAGTCCCACTCTTTATGTAATACTGTGGGCAACGGTGCAGCTCTATAGCAACTAGGGAAAAATTGTTACACAACATACTTTTCCCATTTCAGTGAGACACCACTGTGAGATGGAACCTGTGACAGACATCCAAAGGCCTGGACCATTCCTGGGTGAAAAAACGAGCTCCAGATGCTTCAGAATGCATGCCTGTCTGCTTGAGTGTGGATTTCCGTAGCAGATCCTAATGCTTCCACACGGGCCAGCATGAAACACTGATGTAAATTCTCCTTCATCAGATAACCACCACTCATGGTTTTTCAGGAAATGTTAAAAATGTGCTGCCGGCTGCCTGCCCACATCGCTGCTTAGTACATTACTTCTCGTTATATTAGCTGTGGGTTTTGCCCATGTGCTCTTCCATATGTCCCAGAGCGAATTCTGTGGAAATATTAAACTTTACAATGCAAAGAATGAAGTTTAGGAGCTAAAAGAAATGTTTTATGAAGCATAAAGTGTAAAGTGGCACATCTATGTTTTTGCGCACACGTTCAGTTAGAGGTGGACCAAAAGCAAACCTGCTGAACCTAGAACGGCGCCATGGATGGATTAGATGATAGCAGCTAGTGCGAAAAATTCATAAGTGTAATTCATCTTCAACATACTTTGTATTAAACTGTTAAAGTCTTTTGGGAAATGAGCTTGGAGAGACATGACATTCAAATTTGTATAATCAGGATTTGGGAGATATGGTTTTTCGGTTAGATAAACATCTCTCCTGTATGACACATGGTGTCAAACTACAGTTGTAAGGATTTATAAGAACGACGGGAAAAAAACTTTCAGCTTCTGCAAAATTTTCTAGTTGATTGCCATCAAGTGAAAAACTGATAAAATTAAGATGATTTAATTACAATTGTTAATTATATGTTTGTTTTTAATATCTATTTAGATTTAATGTAAGGGACAAAATTTGTGTGTGTTGTTTTTATTTGTACACCGACTCCTCCTACACAATAAAGAGCTGAGCAACCAAACTTGGCACACAGGTACATCTTAGGCCCCCAAAGGGCTCAATTTAGTGATTGTCATGTCATCAGGTTGCCTGGCAGACACATACGAGTGTGCTAAAATCAACTGTTTTTGTCTTTGCGTACGTACATTACCTCAAAAAAGCATCGTATCATTTTACCTTCACGCCTAACAGCAAAAACCGGCCAAACATACTGTAGCTTGGGCATGTCGTAGTGCATTAAATATATTCTGATGTTTAAACCCCAGAATGGCTCAAGCTCAACATGCAACACTGTTAAAAAGATCCTGCCTGCCTCTTCTGTGAACCACACTTTTCTTCTTTCTTTCTGCATTTTTTCTAAAGTTTCTCTAAAATGCATCCAACCAGCACAGACAATATCCAGGACTTCTAATGTGTCTGATCTAAATCTGTTTTAACCTAATTACTGAAGCAGTGTAGGATGATCTTGGCACAGAGCTTTGAATGTCCTTCATTAAACCTGGAGATCTATTCCTGAAGACTACTTAAAGAAATGACAAGAAAGCTTGATGAGAGAGTTCAGGGTGTGTTGAAGAATAAAGGTGCTCATAATAAATATTGACTTTCAAGCGTGTTAAAGTTTTTGGTGTGTATATTGTATTTTTTTTTTCCAGATGTCTCAATAAATCACTTCCCTATGTCACATATTCCTAAGAAAATATAAAGAAATGAGAGGCAGCTTGAGACTTTTGCACAGTTGGACCGTATGCAACCTGAAGCTGCGGTCTTCCTACATTGTGTGATCAGTGTTGGCTCTGTGTCCTATCACTGGCTCAAGACTGTTTTTGGCCCGTTAACACTAATATTTCACCATCAGTGTGAGAAACAAAACTGTGGGAAAATCCCTGCTTCTTAAAATAATGTTTATGTTACTAATAACGTTTAGTGTTAAATCACAACATGACGTCACCCCATCTGATTTACTCCGGTTAACACTGGACTATAAGATGCAGGACATATTATCCAGTCTGATTTGACTTCAGGTCAACTGTCCAAACAGCGGTCGCTGAGTAGCACTAAAAGCAAAGTCTGTTTTTATTTTGCTAGAAGGAAATTTAATCACCAGAGTGATATAACAAAGCGGCACCGATATCAAGACGTCACTCTGTAATTATAATCACAAGCCGGATCAAAAGAAAAAAAAAGTTTTCCATTAATGGAAATACAAAACTATGTTTTCTTTTCTTTTTTTCTTTTTTTTTAACCCATGGCAGATTCTTTCTTTTATGAGTAGTCAGCAAATGAAAACCAGACAGGAGTGAACTGATCTGAACCGGGGGGGGGGGGGGGGGGGGGGCTTATGCCAAAAGGTTTAAATTCATTAAAGGAGATAAAAGAGCAGTGAGCGGCTGGAAACCCCTTCAAAACTGACTCAGTCGAGGTTTAGGAGAAGCACGTGTAGACACAAACATGCTTTAATCATTTCAGCAGTGACAGCAGGGGCGTGAAGCGGAGACTGAGCTGGTTCATTAAGGTCATGTTATAATCTCATGTGCATCATTAGAAGCATTACAAGAGTAAGAGTGTGGCACTGCTACACCACCAATCTGCAATCATGAGCTTTTTTTTGTAGAAAATGGCCACTTACTTTATGTAGCGACTTTATTCAGGATTCTTTGTATGTTTTTGTCCTTTGTCCCAATTTTTATCTAGCCCAGTGGTTCTCGAGCCACTGCAGGGATGGCACGTTTGCTGATGCTATTACGCTAACCTTCATTTAAGTAAAGTTCAACTGCTGGATGCAGGCTGTAAATTGTGGGGTGTGAGGAATCAACCTTTGTCAGCCCCTGAAACGAGGCGTGCCAGAAAAAAGTTTGAGCACCGCTGATCTAGCCAAACCTAAAGAAACGTGCTTCTGGTTTCCCATGCTGTAAGAACACATTAAGGTCCTTTGAACAGGATGTCAAACTGAATACTTTTCACATTTACCACAATGCTTGTGGCTATCATGTCCTATAGTATACTTTTTTGCCTGAAGTACTATGTGGGAAGCCACCAGAACTTGCAGCAGCTAAATGAGAAAAACACGCCCCTTCTCACTAACTGGATTTAAACAGATGACTTCAAGAGAGTCAAACATCAAGTCTCTCTTGGTGGGTCTGAGTATCTGCATACCCGGCTGTCCTCCTGAGCCTCCCACTCCGGGGTAAAGGTGTGGACTTGAGTTCCAGGCGTGCAGTTGGAAAACTGGAAGAGGCTAGCAAACATGCGGTGATTCTCTGCGGTGTCGATAAAGATGGGGTCCTGAAAGTTCACTCCGTGGGGGACGATGTTGTAATTCTCATCCATCCTGCATGACAGAAAGGGGAAAGAGTCTGTTGATACAGCGACGAGCAAGAGTGAAATGTGGGCTTTCAGTAAAAAAAAACAAAAAACCTCAAATGTGTGGAAACAAACAGATGCACGCAGACAGAAGAATAGATTGTGTAACATTTAATTATCACCAGAAGTCCACTCAAAGCAAATAAATGGACTTGTGCAAAAATCGCTATAAGCATTTTGCACAAGTCCACTCAGTCAATGTTTGTTTGTTGTCTGAGAATTTAGGCATTTAGTATTTGTATGATTTTCATATATACAATTTCTTTATCTGGGGGAAAAAAAGAAACACATCTCTAGAGAATTGTTAACAGGTCTTGTTCTATTTTTATGCAAATTGAAGCATTATGCGGATGACTCAAACCAGCGAATGACAAGCCAAAGGCTTTTACAAAACATGTTTCATATCTTCAGGAAGTCTTGAAGCAGTGGGTTTCCATACATCTGGATTCCATCTCATATCCCTCAAGGGACATCAAAAGTTTGGCTGTCCCTATAGGAAGCTGTGTGGGTGTGTGTTGTATATGTGGGTATCTGTGTGTATGTTGAAAGAGCGAGAAGAAAGCTGATGTTTTGCTTCAACAGAAGATGTCAAAGGTGAGATGTAATCACAGTCACTGTGAGGTCTGAAGAAATGAAAATCCTTTTTCTTTTTTCTTTTTTCACAGAGTATCGGTTTAGTACATGATCGAGAGTGCAAAAGCAGCATGCGTACTTCAAAAACCTTACTTTGAGTAAAAGTAAGTATAGCTTTCTCCTCCTTCAAGGCTCGGTGTTAGGTTACCTCATTTTTAATGTAAAAGTTACAAATCCTGAAAAAAATGAACTATAAGCTAAGGTTTTTGCATCGAACATATGGCTAAAGCAGAACACTCAATCTGTCTCATTTAAAGGTCCCGAGGGAGGTCTTCAGTTGCATTTTTCTCCATGCTCAGCTCTGTCCAGGGAGCTTATACTCATGATTGATTGGAAATACTATTTTAGTCAGAGACTATGCTTTTGGGGCTTTTGCAACAGGAAATGAACATCCACTGGAGACTGTGATGAGAAGTTTTCAGTTTGGACTTGATACTATAGTGTCTGGGACTTGATGTTGTACTCCACTAAAACTAAACTGATCTGTTTCAGGTTCAGGAAACAGGAGGTGCCTCGACCTCGCACATAGCAGAACATGCAAACACAATTTGTTTAAGCCATATGTCATCTCCCATCTAAACCATTTGATTTAATACTCTCTAAATATTTGGTTGCTGTGGTGTCAAACACCACACGAAACTGAGACTAAAATCTATTTCTTCTTTTTTTTAGGGTGCTAAAAGAATCGTTGGAAAATAAATCGATTTGCTACATTTGCAATCACCAGGAAACTTAGTTGGATTGTTTAAATATGTAAATATGAAGCTACTAACAGCATAACAGCATATGGCTTCGAATAATCATCCTCTCACTCACCAGGCCTGTGCTTTCCAGAAGAAGTAAAGGGTGTTCTTCTCCCCCACTTTCGCCAAGTGCACGCTCACAGGGGATTTTTGGATCTTTCTATTGATGCTTTATGTCTTGCTTAGTCACACACTTCCTTTGACTTTAGGAAATGCTGCTCCTGGCCAGCCAATTAACCCCCAGATTGCATCACCCCCTGTTAAACTGTAAGGTGAAATTTTCAGGCTTTGTTCTGATCTCTGCAATTTTTTTTTTACATGAAGTTACGAGTCTTGCCACACACTGTCATTTGATATGTTGTTATGACAGTGTAATAACTGTTCCCATCCCAGTAATTACTTGGGTTCTTGAGCTTTTTTTGTTTTTTTAAAAAACCATCTGTTAAAAGCAGTACACTGGCAGTCTTTCAATCCTAGATGCCCTGAAGTTAAAGGAAAATGTGGGCAAACATATTTGGGGGTTTTCCTCCATTATATCTTTGGTAAACATTGACAAAGACCACTGTATTGCTTTACTGAAGTAATCATGGCTTTTTAATTATCTTCAGGTCTCCACTTAAACACAACTCTGTTGCGACTTGCTCTAGGAAGTTTCCGATAGCGGTCACCTGCCCCGATTACAGGGATAACATCCGGATGGTTTTCACCATCGCAACAGGTGGACGGCAAAGCTGTCCCTGAAGGTGTGATTAACTCAGGCTAGTAAAAAAAATCATATGAAAGTCTTTTTGCTATCACCACTCACAGCAAAACACTATCACACATGTGCACGTAATTCTGCATATATGAGGTGTAACATGTGCTATAAAACATTATTGTTGTTGGCTCTGCCACATACCCTCATGTGGGACAGACAAACTTTAAACTTGAGGAATGCATTTTTAGTACCCCTCTCTGAATATCCTGTCTCTTCATCTGTAAGGCGTGTCAGCACACGCTCCTTTTGTCAGGTGACACACTGGTGCATATATGGAGGACAAAAGGTGGTCGTATTGACCGCTGGTGTGCTCATAACTCTTCAAAAATTCTTTGTAATTTACCTTCAAGCTCTTGGAAATGTCTGGCTCTGTAATTACACTAGCTGGAAAGCAACAGACGTTTCCTGAGCAACAGTGTTGTTTCTGTCCAACACAGACATTTAGGAATTAACTTGTTGCATACTTTTCTTTTCTTTTCTTGTCTTTTTTTTTTTAAATCTGGAAATTGGTTGGTTATTCGGCACATTAACCAAATTTGGGATGGTGTCACAGACAGATAATGACTGAAAGAGAATATGCTGTATGGGGGACAGGTGCCAGTTATCTGCCTTTGAGTGAACTTCGAGTGCGAATTCACTAAATCTGTCAACAATACTTTGTTTCCATGACAGATCTCAGCACAGGCCTGATGAGGTGCTGGTTTTCATTGGAAAGAGTGCTACGTGACATCTGTGGATTTTGCATTATTCACAGAGAATAAATCACATCTGCACTTAATGAGGATGAAGAAAACTTAAACCTGCTAGTGATCATTATTTTTCATCATATAAAGCAATGACATGGCTATTGACTAAACCTTTTGTTCTTCTATTCTTTAAATATTTAACTGTCTCTTGTGTCAAAGAGGACCTAAGAAAAAGATGGACAGGTAGCCAACTTAGTCAGGTAATCATCTTCTGATTCTCATGTACGGCAGTCAAATGCACATTTAAGCGTCTTTTTGACCTGTAGGAGATCATCTGTCAGGGACAAAACACACACTGCATATTTTAGTGTAAACATATAAAATCCTTAAACGCTGTCTCCCTTTGTCTATATTTCCACATTGAATATATAGGATGTGTGAAATTAAATGCAACATTTGAGCTAAGCATCTTGTACAGGAGGGCCCGATTCCTAGTGTATCGTTTACAGTCTTCTTACCAAATTAAACTAGGCGCTTGCAACTTAGGTGAGCATGGTGTTAAAGTCTTAGGAGTGAAGCTTAACTGAGACTGGCATCAAATCAGACTACAGCTATCTGTTATCACGCGTGATTAATGCCATACCAACTTTATTCATCTGTGAGTTCACCTTAGGAAGAAGTAGTAGTTGTTGTCTTTGGTGACGCTGTAGGAGAAGCAGGGGAAGTAACCGAGGCCGGTGACATTAAACCTGGAACCCGCAGGAACCTCCAGCATGCTGCCCCACGCCTGATCGCACAGGAGCTCAATCTCGGCGGAGAAGAGCAGGTCAGTGTCGTGCTGCCACGGCAGATAGTTATACACGCTGTACGACTCCTTGTGCAGCGCCAGCACCTTGGCAAACACGATGATCTCGGCCAGCTCGGCACGGCACGCTTCCGTCTGCGGTCTCCAGTCATGGGGTAGCTGACACCCCCAGCTCCCCTCGGGACGGACGGCTGCAAAAATAAACGCCAAAATAATCCACATGTTGTGACAACGAGGAGACAACCGTGAGTCAGGGAGGCGCACCAAGGCGCGCAGTGCTGGTGATGGATGAAATCACTGAGGGAAAAGAAGAAGAAAAAAAGCTGCAGGGATTTCGCTACAGGCGCATACTTCCACCAATGCACAATTAATATTTAGTTTCAGAGTAAGTTACTTAGGAAAAAATTTTTTTTTGAGCAACAAATTAATCCCGTGTATCCTTCACCGTGGTCCTACTACTGCCTCCAGCCACAATTCTTTGCAAGTGGACCAGCCCATTCACCTCAGCATCCCCCTGTAAAAACGCTGCCTCTCACCTTTAGGATGGCAGCAGGAGGAGCAAAGACAAAAAAGGTGCTCTTTCAGTTTCAAACCTACATTTTCCTGTGAAAACACAATAAAGGCACCTTCAGTGCTGGTAAACTCGGGTATTTAAAGCAGCAAACCCATCGTGAAATCCCAGCAAACAATAGAAGATTACGGGTTTTAATTGAAACTCACTAAAGAAAGAATAGTGGCGCCCTCTAGTGACTATCCGCAAGATAGCAGAGGTAGAACTGGAAAAGAGTTGATAACCTATACCAGTTGCATGTCAGTGGCAAATATCCAGCATCCATCTATCCATTAATCGTGGGGACCGCAGCCTAAGAAGGAAAGCCCAGACCTCCCACCCACTCCAGCTCATCCGCGGAAACACTGAGGCCGAGAGTCCTGGGAGGCCTCCCTCCCGCTAGGACATGGAGGGAACACCTCGCCTAGGAGGCATTCAAGTAAGACGAACGTTCCACCCCAGCTGGCTCCATGCGATGTGGAGGAGTAGCGGCTCAGATCTGAGTTCCTCTCATTTACATGAATTATGCGGATAGTTTTATAAATGTCGATGATTTTACACAAACGAACCCAGTGTGGTTACAGAAATCTTTAGATGGAGTCATAATTGCTCTGAAAGATCTCTCTCAATCTGACGCATTGCTGTGCGAAGTGTAATTCATTTACAACTGTTAAAGTTGTATAATGAGAATTCCCAGTTTTGGGAGTATTTCCTATTTTCATTTCATACAACAGCAGCTTCCAAATGAGTTCTGCACAAATCCTGTATAATAAGGAAAAAACAACTGCTTTAACATAAATAGAAACTGATTCAGTCAGAGTAAATTTGTTTTTCTTTTATAACCTTTCACACACTATTGAAGAATTGCAGATTTGAACATTAGGTTTTAAAGGTCCATGACTTAATGACCTTCTACCACAATAGCTTCGTACAGAGTCAGTTAGACTGAGTCGCTCCTCAAACAAAGCTACTACTTTTTTCTCCTTTGGATAACTTTTATGAAGTGTTTGAGAATATTTTATAACTCTTAAACCTTTCCGAGTATAGCTCTGATGTGCTCCTTCGCACAGTTCTTACTTCCCTGTCGCTCTGCAAATCCATCAAATTCTTGTTGTCCCTGTGGGATGGTGGTGGGCGTGGGTATTTCTCAGGTAACAAACACAAAGTAGCAGCACCTGAAAGGGGGCACAGTATTCCAGCGTATGACAGTCTGCAAGAAGACATGGCGGTAAAGCTGCTGATTGTGATGCTCACGGTCAACTACATCTGTGACGGAGGTGAAATGTTTTTACGATAGGACAGAATATTTACATCTAGAGGAAATTCGGTGTTAAATTAATGTATCTGCCTCACCTGTTTGTGTGGCAGCACTGTTGAGAAAATCAACAGCGTCTGACTTTTTGCAAAAAACAAGAGAGGAGGAACCATCAAGGTGTTTCCCCGGAGGCTGCAGCAGCACCGAGCTCAGTGAGGCTGAAGAGCTGATAGACGTGAACGCAGGAAATGTAAGTAAGGAGGAAAGTGCCACAGATTTACGCCCACACTTGTAGCTTATGCTTACTTTGATTTTAACAACTGCTTCTCTGATAGTAGACAATACAGACTATTTTGGAACTCTCAGCACGAAACGAGTGAAACATCTTCACGTGCTAAAATGTTATTGTTAGAAAATGAGCTGAATAACCAGCACATTTCAGATAAGGGAGTTTAAGGGAGATAAGGGAATTTATGCTGAGACATTCTGTACTAATTACTGATGCATTTCCTTTTCATTGTTTCGTTTTAAACTGCATGTAGAGTGTATGTCATCTACAGATCTTTCACACCACAATCCTCTCTGCAGTCCTCAAAAAACAAAAAACAAACAAACAAAAAAAAAAACCCAAAACAAGTGTAAATGTCAGTAGCTGCAGACACTGTGAAGAGAAATATTTTAGGTAAAAGTAGGCCATGTCCCCATTTGGCCAGATGGACTTGAGATTCTATCCACACGAAAATAAACCTAAAGAACAAAGACAATGCCCAGAAACTGGACTCCTAAGTTGAGAAGCACTCCTCTGTTTAACCGGCATAATGTGTAACTTAGTCAAGCAAGGCACTGAGACATGTATCATTACCGTGTTCCTGCATACCAGGCCTGGAATCTGAAGACACCGCAAAGCCCATTAACACTGACTTTGTTACTTAGTGCATTTGCTACACGTATCAGA
The DNA here is from genome assembly GCF_041146795.1 of Maylandia zebra. NCBI lineage: Eukaryota > Metazoa > Chordata > Actinopteri > Cichliformes > Cichlidae > Maylandia > Maylandia zebra. The sequence continues at coordinate 18,251,553 of NC_135171.1, forward strand.
TAACCAGCGTGAAAGCCAGCAGAGAGGTGGAATGTGATTAAGTGGGCTGTCTGTCATGTTGTACACTTGGGTATTTGTTGTGTTGCTTTGCATAAATCTAACCCATACAGCATTATTATTATTAACAGAGACCTCTGCTAGAGAGAGCTCATGAATATAACAACTCATTTACAGGAGGAGAGTTCCAGCCTGCGGTATAATGGAGATGCTTCCCAGAAGGACATAAACTATGTAAGCTGTAATTACTTGAAGTTGAATCCTGCATTTATTATCCTATTAAAAAGAGCAAAATTTTTTTACAATTCACAAGAGGTTTGTGAGTAGAGCCTGGCTGAAATACTGTTGTCCTGTAGCAGAGCCCTGGGAAGGAAACTGTGGTGGATGAAGGATCTGGGATGTAGCGAAGAGAGAGCAGAGCACAAGATGACCGTGTTGTTATTGGACAAAAGGAAGCTTGGGTTTGATTGATGATGTTTGATTACACCGACAAAAAAAATATACAAAAATGATTACAGCAGAATATTATCAGTAGTCTTTAATGAAATACAGCATAGAGGCATGACATATTTGACTAATTTTGCATGTTATTACCAGATACAGATATGTGTGCACTATTGAAAGTCAAGTCTTCAAACCAATAATCATCTTTCACGCCACCTTTGTGTTGTGTTTCTCAGCTCACGTAATTTTTCAGTGTTGTTTTATTCCCTCATAAACTGAGATCTACAACTGTGGTCAGAAGTTTACATATACTCATCATGGGCTTAAATGTTATGGTAATTTGGTGCTTTTAATGTATTCTTTAAATTCTCTTATTCTTATTCTTTTGTTTTCAAAGTGGAATAATTGTAAAGGTGTAGTTGAAGAATGTGGAGGGAGCCCTCAGCCCGATTTGCAAAATCAAATAAAGCGTGCACATATTAAGCAGCAGCTTTAGTTTACCTCAGTTTTAAAAATAACACATTGACACACTGCAAAGTTTTAGGTTTTGAAATAAAGAAGAGAGCTTCTTTCCACATTGAACAAAGGATCCACAAAAGAAGTTTCAGGGGTTTAAATGTACTTAATGAACTGATTCTGATGCCTGGGGCTAGAAATGATTAATCCCAAGACTGAAAGTCAAACATCTGCTGTGCACCAACCAACCACCCTCAGTGAGATGGCTGGGCTTAGGCTGAGCTGTTTGGCTCAGGAAGGAGTAAATCTGGAGTCCAATTAATGGAACAAGACCTCAGGTGTGGTATACAGACACTTTCTATTTAGAAAATCTGTCTATAAATGAGAGCTGATTTACTACTGTAGCTACCTTTGACAAAACTGGGACCCAGTTAAGATGATTCAACTGCAACACAAGACATATTATTCTCTAAGGTTAAAAAAAAAAAAAAAAAAAAAAAAGAGAAGGAAGGGTTGGCTAAGGGCTTGAAGTATCAGGAGAGCTACTCTTACAAGAAATAGAGTAGATGTAGAGATAGATACACCGGAGTACCGAATGGACTTTCAAAAGACAAGTCAGTAGTTTGTTTGTTTGTTTGTTTATTTTTACAGAAAACGTGTGATATATACAAAGTGCAGAGCTCCAGGAATCTGTGGGGGAAGAAAGGGAGAAGTCCACATATGAATGCTCCTTCGCTGTTTCTCCACACTCCTCGTCAGACACTCATACTTTTTGTCCCACACGCACTTCGCCACTCAGCCGCTCTCAGACAATCCAGGACAGGAAACAGGAACAGTTCCAGGGGAATCTATATACAGGAGAAAATGGTCAGAAACAAGTTAGCGCTTTGCACAGAATAAACAGGTTTCAGGCGAGCTGATGACAGAATAATAATCAGTCTTCGCTTTACGCGCAGAAATTTGTCCAGATTATTTGATACTACGTAGAGGAGATGATTAATTATTCAATTTATTTACTTTTTTTTTTACACAACATTATTTTGAAATTAGTCTATAATTTAGTAGATGCGAATTAGCCTAGCTGTTTCTTGCTAGCAACACCCTATTTTCCTGCCTTTCCTGCGACAGACTGGCGACCTGTCCAGGGTGTACCCCGCCTTTCGCCCTATGCCAGCTGGGATAGGCTCCAGCGCCCCCCGCGACCCTGAAAAGGATAAGCGGAAGCGAATGGATGGATGGATGTAATGCTGCCATGAAATTGAAAATGAAGTTATATTTTTCATGAAACAGTAAAATTTCTTCTTCTAAATTCTAATATTAGTATTGTTTTCTGTGTTCTAATGTGAATAAAATATGGATGTATAGTGTTTGCGCATGTAATATAAATAATGAGTCAGAATCCGCTTTACAAATATTTTGTATGATAGGAGTAAGTTAAGTAAATTTATGGATTTTACATTGAGTGACCCATACAGCAATAGTACTTACACAATACATTATTGTAAACAAACCACGGCGGACACGTCCACATTTTTATGCTCTTCAGCATATAGTTGTTATCACTTCACACAGCTGCAGCTTTCAAGCTCGCAACTGAACGCTTCACCAACAAAAACTGACACAGGCAGCGCACAACTTTTTGTGACCTTGACATTTGAAGCAAAGTCCAAGCAGCTTGCAAACATCCACCTTGGGTTTCTCGATACGTCAAACTTTAACTTTTTTTCTATCGTACTTTGGGTGGGACAACATTTTAGACTGAAGATCTAAAGGACCCTAGTTCGATCCTGGGTTTCGGCAAAGCTATTTTGGTCACCATCTAGGGCTTGGTAGGTTTGTTGGTAGGACTTCATTAAAAGAAAAATAACGACCACATCAAACTGACAAATGATAATTTTTATACGGCCTACAACTACGTGGATCATTGCCATCAAATGAGAAAACAAACACATATGGTGCAGCTTGCAAACGTCCATCAAGTGGAGGTGGAATTTGAAGAAGGTCCTCCTTCAGAAGCTCCCAGGCCTCACCCATTATACCATTGACTTACCTAGGGCTTGGTAGGTTGGGTGATCACACGTCATAATACAGCCTAGCGATGTTTCCCCTAGAATCAAATCCTTCCCTTGGCTCTTGTCTGAAATGACCATTTAATAATATCTAACTGCAAATCCTCACCAGTACCTACAGTAAAATGAGAGGATAAGAGATCACGTTTTTACAGAAAAGAAAGACATTATGTGTCCCAGAGGACAAACACGTGACTCTTGTTGCCTGGGTAGCTCAGATGGAAGAGCATCAGACTTTTAATCTGAGGGTCCAGGGTTCAAGTCCCTGTCCAGGTGTCTCCTTTGGATCCTTGCCCTTCCATGGCTTTACCTAACAAGCTCAGTTGTTCTTGATAGTTCTGTGACCTCATTGTCATCTTTAGCAAAGTCCATAGACTGCAGGTGGGATGACGATGTGGGATTTGTGGATATCAGGGACAGAGGCCTCTTTTAGATAATCCCACCGTACAAGATCTGTAAAGAATCTTTCCCTGCCCCTCGGTCCTACTCACCGCCAGTTGGTTCTCAGCTCAGCTCCTTTGCGAAACCTGGTGTCTAAGACATGCCAATCTCACCAAATCCGCCCTGGGTTTCTCGACACGTTAAACTTTCACTTTTTTTCTGTCTTACTTTAGGTGGGACAACATTTAAGCCGTTCAGAGTTGGACTTGGTGGTGTGTTTTGGATCATTGTCCTACTACAGAACCTAAGTGCGCTTCAGCTTCAGGTCAATGAACAGATTACCATACATTCTCCTTTAGGATGTTTTGGTAGACACCACAGCAAGTCCTCCAGGTCCTGAGGCAGCAAAACAGCGCCAGACCAACAAACTACCACCACCATATTTTACTGTTGATATGGTGTTCCTTTTCTGAGATGCTGTGTTACTTTTACGCCAGATGTAATGGGACACACATCTTCCGAAAGGTTGAAAAGTCTTGGACTAAAAAGACAAAAGTTAGAGTATTACTTGAATACTTGTCTTGTCCAAGTATTGAGGATCATCAAGATGTTTTCTGGACTGAAATGAGCCTTTATGTTCCTTTTGCTCAGTAGTGGATTTTCTCTTGGAACTCTACCATAAGAAAGAGACTGGGCAAAAATGTCAGAGTCATGAACAGTAACCTTAACTGACACAAATGAAGCCTGAGTTCTTTAAATGTGGTTCTGGGGTCTTTTGTGACTTCTCAGATGAGTAGTCACTGCTCTCTCACTTAATTTTGGTAAGTCAGCCTGGAAACCATTGTTTCCTGTTTTAACAATTTGTAGATAATGGCTCTCACTGTGGTTGGCTGAGGTCCCACAGCTTTATAACCTTTTCCTGACTGATAGCATGGCAGCATTGTGCCGCTGATACAAAGAATGATACTTATGGAGATTTTTTTTAAAAAAAGAAGAAGAAGAAAAAAGTACATCAACAACATAGCTAATTTTTAGAACTGATTTATACATCTCCTGGTGTATAATCAGTGTTGAGAGTAACATGTTCCAAAGTAATGTGGTTTTAAGTGTCATTAAACTCTAATTATAATAACACTTTTCTGTAACGTTCTATCCACTCTCTTCCACCTATCAGGGTTACTGGAGCCTACCCCAGCTGTAATAGAGTGAGAAGCAGGGTACACCCTGCATGGGTCACCAGCCTGGGGCAAGACTAACACACAGAGACAGACAACCGTTTGCACACACATTCACGCCTATGGGCAATTTAGATTCACCAATTCACGTAACCTGTCAGGGCGTTGGGTGTTTTGACCCAGCATTGTGAGTTTATTGTTTTTTTGTAACTTTTCTATTATAAAGATGATTTAATTTCACAACTGTGGGTACACACCTCGCACTGGTCACCTGGCCGTCACATAAACCCAGTAACTGCATGTCATTGAACTGTGGGAGGAAACGAGAGCACCCAGAGAGAACCCATGCAGACACGGGGAGAACATGCAAACTCCACACAGAAAGACCCTGGCCAAGTGGTGGAGCTCGGGGACTTCTTGCTGTAAGGCAACAGTGCTAACCACCATGACAACATGCTGTTCAAACAAGTTATTGGTTACAGACTGTAACCAATAACTTGATTTCCAAGTTATTTGCACACCTGGCGGGTAGAAAGACAAAGTCAAACAATTTTGCTTTTTTTCTTCCAAATTTGGATTACAATCAGGCAATTTCAGTTAATTCAGCAGAAGGAGCTACAATTTTTGATGAGTGGAGATATGGGGTAACTGTATCACAGAAATCACAGTTATCATCCTGAGAAATAATACGTATAATAAGTATTAAACTTCAAACTTTGAAGGACCCAGGTGCGGACACAGACAAACGAGGCAAAATGTTTACTGAACTCAAAGTGAGCCTTTATTAGGGCCGGTAAACAGTAAAGCAAAAATAAACAAACATAAACTATGGCAATGACCTAAACAAAGTGCCTAAACTGGGAAACAACTAAAGACTAAGACAAACTAAGACTCTGACTTGAACTGTAACTATGAGCTATGAACACGACATGAAAAAGCAAAGAACAGAATTCTGGACTGGTACATGAAAGACTATGAAAACATGACAGGAGCAGATTACTATGAACATGACCAGAACAGAGACTGAAAAACTATGAATCATGACGTGTCGCTAGAGTGACAGGAATGGTAACAGATGACGCGGCACAGATAGGGGACCTAGCTTCTATCGGATATTTATATAGAGATCCTCCAGCTTCAAACTGTATTACCCTTCAAGGACCTGCAGTTCAAAAAAGCGCCCCTCCGACAGTCAAACCCATCTGTTTTCTGACTGGATTGTTAAATTTGTGATTGACATGATATTGACCAATCAGTTGAAAGGAAGAAAAATAGGGTCAAAATTCATACTTGTTACTTGAAACTTGAGTGCAGAGTTTCACATGTATTTTTTGGCTAAGTCAAAACACAAATCTTTTTTTTACGCACACACAAATTCTTTTTACACATACAAAACTGATTTACAAGTACAAAATATTTATGACCACAGTTTGAGCCCATACCATTAGACCAGTCTGCATCAAATTTGAGTTGATTTCTCCCGGGATTTATTTAGTAATGCCAATTCAAGTTCCATCCTCTGCCAATTGCCCTATGGTAGTGGGCAGGCTGGAGTCTACCATAGGGCAAGAGGCGGGGTACACTCACAAAGACACACATCCATCCACATCGACACCACACTCTGAATGGCAGACACTTAGATGCCCCCCTCTGCAACAAACTCAGGATGTAGCCAGATTGGCGACGGATTATCAGCCAGGGGTGTAGGAAGACCTGCCTGCTCTCCTCCCTGCTTGGCAGTGTTAGGGGTGGCCTGTTGGGTGCATGTGTTGGTATAGTGAATATGACGTGTGAAAACTAGAAAGCTTTAGAAATTGAGAAGAAAAAAGCAACATATTACAATTCAGTTTTATTTATATAGTGCGAAATCAAAACAAAAGTTGCCTCAAGCACTTTATATTGTAGGGTCAAGACTAGGGATGTTACTGGCAACTAATTTCTTAATCAACTACATGAGGAAAAACAATTACACTAACCAACTAGTATAAAACTAAGAAACAATGACAACAGATATGTCATGGTCCTGGGTGTTCAACCCAGTTTTGGGTTTTTTTTGTTGTTATGAACTTGTGCTGTAGCTCTATATTACTGTTTCTAGAGCTTCCGTTACACTAGTCTCTGAGTCTTCTTTATTCGTATTTTAAATTCTATATGTATTGTTGCTCTTGTTTGTTCCCTTCACATCCATGCTGTCCTAGTCTCCTCTCTGTGTCTGTCAGTCTACCCTCTCATGTACCCATGTCAGTCTGTTTCTTCCAGAGGTGGGACCAAGTCATTGTTTTGCAAGTCTCAAGTAAGTCTCAAGTCTTTATCCTCAAGTCTCAAGTCAAGTCTCAAGTAAGTCTCAAGTCTTTATCCTCAAGTCTCAAGTCAAGTCTCAAGTAATGTCAGGCAAGTCAGAGTTGAGTCTCAAGTCACTGGTGTAAAAGTCCGAGTAAAGTCACAAGTCTGAAATTTTGAATTTCAAGTCCTTTCGAGTCTTTAAAAAAAAACGAAAAAAAGCATGTTGCAGTTATATGCTAAATGTAAATATTAGACCATGTAATTTTTAAATCTGTGTTTTTCTCAACACATGACAAAATAGTGAACTTAGAAAATATACACAAATTGTGAAATTGCACCTCTTTAAAATGCAGCTCAATTAAACCTAGCTCCAAGAATAATTTTCACCGACAGTTCTGAGATAAGCTGCATGTTATTCTTGGATGCGGTTGTAGGACCGGCTTTAAAATCGCATGACAAAAATATCATACATAAATAAATGATTTTTTTTTAAAAATATCATTTAAAAAAAAACTGCATCACCAACGTAGCCTGGACAACATTTGCTAGTTAGATGAAGTCAGCTATCTCATCTTAGCATATTTATATGCATATTTATAATTATACGCTTCTTGGAGTGAGTGCATACACTCATGAAGTTTAGTAACTTCAGGTCACTGCAACAAGCCCAGGTACAGTTTACCGACGGATGGGTGCAGGACCTTGAAATGCACCGTGTAGAAAGTAAAGACCATCGTACGTATCATAAGTTTACCAGTCTCAGAAATCGTCGTCATAAATACACATTCGTTAACCGTTTATTAATAGGACCTTTGAGCTCAATGGTAATTAATTAGCAGTGGAAATAATTTCTGGTAGCATCACAGAAATGTAGCAGTGACAATAATATTGTATGTTGTAATCGCACTGGACAATTAGTGATACAAAACAACTGTTTTATCCTGTGAATAAAAGTATATGTTTTTGTCAATGTACCATAATAACAGAAGCGAAACGCAATATTGTGTCAGGACAATTCACTATTTATGCACAATAAATAAAGGAGCATAGCGCGACAATTTCTGTTCAGCGCCAGACTTGCTTGTAACCTATATCACCAATTATGTTAAGAAAAATGACGCATTAACTACAACAGCAGACTGACCTTTGTGGAAATGCTTGGAGCAGACTAACCTGTGAGCTGGAGTGTTCTGGGACGTTATATTTGGTCTTTGAATGGCTGCAATCCAGGCCATCCGTCGCCTCTTTGTTACTTCGGAAACATGGCTCGAACAATTTCTCTTCAACGACGTAATCCGATAACAACCGATCTCTTTACCCGTCGGCTTCCCGTGGCTGTCATGCGACCGGCTATTGCAGTTAATAATACAACAGCTTCTTGCCATTTTTGTGTTTCTTTTTATCGCTGTATAACTGATTTTAATTGAAAGCCTGCGTGCGCTAGTACCGCTTGCCACGAGTTCCCAGAATCCTTTGCGGTTCTACCCGTGAATGACGTCACATTTTCAATCTCTATATAATATGCATGTTAAATTTTATATTTGGGGTAAAATATCAAGTCTTTTCAAGTAAACCGGTTCAAGTCCAATTCAAGTCCCAAGTCATTGGTGTAAAAGTCCAAGTCAAGTCACAAGTCTTAGAACATTTTTTCAAGTCAAGTCTAAAGTCATAAAATTAATGACTCGAGTCTGACTTGAGTCCAAGTCATGTGACTCGAGTCCACACCTCTGGTTTCTTCCCATTCCCAGTGTCAACCCCATGTGTCTTAGTCCTGGCCTCTGTGTTTGTTACTTCCTGTTTTATTGTGATAGTGTCATGCTTTATGTGTATTATGTTTAGTATTGCTTCCCCTTTCTTGTCAGTCAGATTAGTGTCAGCTGTATTCCCACCTGTGTTGTGTTCTCCCTCATGGTTGTGTTGTGCCTCGCAGAATGTTTTACTCATTGACACAAAGTGACAGAAAAACATGACCACATAATGGACCGAGTGGACTCAAATTTGTTTTCTGAGGAAATATTTGCTCTTTGGGATTATTGCCAGAGCTTAATCCATGCTATAGACCTGTACTGGAGTCACCTGCAGGGTGTTGTCTTTGATAGTTTCCTTTCCTTCACAACCTGTGTGTTTCCCAACACTATTTTGTTAGCACCCAGCTAAGAACAAAAATATGTTTTGAACTGTTTGGCATGGGCACCCCAATTAAAGACTTGGAATTCCTGGCCTCTTGGTTGTCTCGCAATCTGACAGCTCTCTACAGCTCTCAGTCACCTACAGCAGATGTGTCCTTCCATGTTTCCATTACAGCAGGCCTGCTCCTCTTTGCCTTTGCAGCCAGTTCACTCCTCACAAGCCTATTTTCAGGTTGGATTGTGTGCTGAAAAAGACGAACTTGCCCCTGCCTCAGCCTTCTCCTAGAAATTGAAACAGAGGGTTTGATTTCCACCTCTGTGAATTCTAAGACTGTCAACATTCCAGAGAAGTGTTCCAGAAAACCAAAAAACAGATATCTGTCCTCCAAGCTCTGAGATTGTGAGACTTAGTGCTCCTATCCTGGTTTGCCCTCAGACTGAGTCGTAGGTCTCAGTGCACTCTCGACTGCAAAAATATGCAGCCTTCTGCATCAGTTGGGTACTGAGCCGAGACGTCCCAGCCGTCTTACTTCGCAGCATCTGCTCCTGCGCTATCTCCACCAGAGGTTCCCACACCATCTGCTCCATCTCTGATAGACTTCTCCGCACCGTCTGCTAATAGGTTTATCGTTGTAGCGTGTAGCTTTCCTCCTGCCAAGCCTCCCAAGGGTCTCCATCTGTGCTGCTGCTGTTGGCAACCTCCAGTCCTGTCACCCCAGAGTCTCCACCACTCTCGCCCAGGGTTTGCGTCACCGCTGTCAACCCAGGGTCTGCACCACCATTGCTGGCCTCTAGTCCTGTTGCCTGAAAGTCTCTGTCCTTACCAAAACTGGCCATTGGTGGTCACTTTTTAAGTTACATTTGAGAAAATGTAATGGTTTAATGGAAAAAATAAAGCCATCCAATTTTATCAGAAAGTTCCCTTCTGCCCCTTGTATCGGTAATCTCATTCTAATACTGTTAACAAAAATGTGAGGCCTAGATTAACAGATTTGTGGTGTTTCTCAACAAAGATGCATCATCTGGCGGCAGATGGCTGCATAACATTTAGGACACAATAGTTTGCCAGCCCCCTGTGTGAATCACTATCTTATCGTGATGGAATTGTCTGTGTGTCCCAGGGATGCCAGGCACTATGTTGTCTGGGGCTTTTTGTCCCCTGGTAGGGTCTCATGTGGCAAATTGGTCCTGGGTGAGGAACCAGACAAGGAGCGATCCAAAAGCCCCTATGAGCAGAAGATTGAGGGAACCCTTCACCCAGGCAGAGACCTTGGCAGACCAATCCCCAGCTACAGAAACTAGCATTTGGGACATGCAGTGTAACCTCTCCAGTAGGGAAGGAGCATGAATTAGTACATGAGGTTAAGAGGTACCAGCTGGACATAGTTGGGCTCACCTCAATGGAGATATAGTTGGGCTCACCTCCTGGAGACTTGTTCCAGAGCCCAAGCTCCGGAACGAATCTCCAGGTGAGGGTCTGGACTCTTTTTCAGTCTAGAGTACACTCCCTTGGTGAGAGGCAGCGGGCTGGAGTGGGTATCTTCGTATCTGCCTGAACGGTTGGGTTTTTTCCAGTGGAAGAGAGGGTTTGCTCCCTGCACCTTCGGGTCGGGGAACAGGTCCTGACTGTCGTCTGAACTTATGTACCAAATGTTTCAGAGTATCTGGCTTTCTTTCTGGAGTCCCTGGGCAAATTGGTTGAGGGTACTCCACCTGTGGTCCTACTAGGACACTTCAGTGCTCATGTAGACAATGGCAATTAGATGTGGAGGGGTGTGATTGAGAGGAATGGTCTGCCAGATGTGAACCCAAGTGGTGTACTGTTATTGAACTTCTGTGCAAACCACAGTTTCTCCATAACAAACACCATGTTCAAACATAAGGGTACGTGTACGTGGCACCAGGACACTATAGACCGCAGAGGGGCTGTTGTGGATGAGGATGCTGGACAGACCTGGCGCGCCTAAAAGTATAGTCGGGTTGAGGCCCCAATCCACGAGATCTTCAACTCCCACCTCCGTCAGAGTTTCGACAGCCTTCCAAGGGAGATTGGGGACATTGAGTCCAAATGTTCAGCACCTCCATTGCTGAAGAAGCTGCACTGAGCTGCGGCTGCAAGGTGGTTGGTGCCTGTCATGGTGGTAACCCCGAACTAGATGGTGACCAGAACCAGAGGTAAAGTTAACCATCAGGATGAAGAAAAAATCTGGCTTGGTTAGCTTGTGGGACTTGGAAGGTAGGTCCTGACAGGCAAAGTGGAACTGGACTTGTGGCTCAAGCAAAAACTCGAATGTGAGAGGAGTACGGAGAGGCCATGGAAACTGTCAAGCTACTCAGGAGGGGAAAGCGGTGCTCTACCTGTAGTCTGCATAGTGCGGGCAGAGCGCTGCTGACTTGGACATTGTCGGGCAGTGGAAGAAATACTTTGAGGACCTCCTTAATCCCACTGACACGTCTGTCGTAGAGAAAGTAGAGTCTGGGGTTGAGGGAGACAACTCATCTTACCTGACAACTCAGGTAACTGAAGCAGTTAAACATCTCCTTGGTGGCAGGGCCCCTGGGGTGGAGAAGTTGCTCTGAGTTCCTGAAAGCTCTGGATGTTGTAGGACTGTCTTAGTTGACATGCCTCTGCAACATTATGTGGAGATCAAGGGGGTACCTCTGGATTTGTAGATCAGTGTGGTGGTTCCTATCTTCAAGAAAGGGGACCAGAGGATGTGCTCCAACTATAGGGGAAACATACTCCTCAGTCTCCCCCAGAAGGTTTGTGCCAGGGCGCTTAAAAGGAGTCTGTCCATCAGTCGAATGTCAGATACAGGAGGAATAATGCGGTTTCCGTCCTGGTGGCAGAACACTGGAACAGTTCTTTACCCTCTAGAGGATACTAAAGGGGGCATGGGAGTTTTCCCAACCAATCTACATGTGTTTTGTGGACTTGAAGAAGGCATTAGACCGTGTCCCTCGGGGTGCCCTGTGGGAGGTGCTTCCGTAGTATGGTGTTTCTGTCGCATTGCTACAGGCCATTCACTCCTTATACAACCATTGTAAAAGCTTGGTCCAAATAGCTGGCAATAAGTTGAACTGGTTCCCGGGGTGTGTTAACCCTCTGGGGTCCAGGGTATAATTTGACGTTTTTGACTACTTTTGATTTGATCTCTATATTTCACCTTTAAAAACTGTTCATCTTGCCTTGTTTGGTATCATTATTTTCAGCGAAACCTCAAATATCTGAATTTGAAGTTATTTTTTCATTTTGGCATACTGTATTAACACAATTGATCTAAATTCAGACAGACACAGGTCCTCCAATCAGCTCTATGCAGCAGACAGGCTTACAGTGGTGCTTGTGGGATATAGAAAGAAACACTTCTCTTCCAGACATTAAACTGAAAAGAACAATGGCCTCATTCCCCACTGACTGTACAAATAAAGATGTATTTTTTAATTGTTAATTATCTCACGAGTCGCTGTTGCTACCATCAGCCACCATGCAGACAAGTTTTTTGTTTACAGATGATTTATTCTAAGTTACCCAAAAGGATAGCTCATTTTTGTCATCGTGAGAACTAATTAAAATGAAGTCAATTATATTCAGAAACATCACCATATCTTAAACATAAAAATATAATGCTACTCTAGCTTTTCTCACATGTTTAGTGAAATTAAATAACTTAAACCATCATGTGACATGGTTTGCAATAACACTGTTATCAAAATAAACCCAGCAAATAAAAGTGTAGAAACACAAATACATTTTGTCATGGTTTCATGGAAACTCAGAGATACCATAAAGACACCTCATTGTTGCCATAGTGCTCTTCGCAGCTGCACTTCATTTCAAAAAGGTAGGTTAATAAATTGGATTTAACTTAACCACAATACTTAAACATTTTTTATAAACTTGAGTCCAGCTTGAAGGCAGTGATACAGCGAAACCCGTGGTACATGCTTTACTTGTTATGTGTCACTAAAAAGTCCGTGCTGAACATTACTTCCACTCCACTAAGTTTCAAAAGAAAATCCCGCAATTAAAGTAACAAATACAATGAAGAACATTAAAATAATTCACTGTCAGGTATAACTGCTATGATTTTGACGACAGAGATTAGCTGCTTAATTTTGCTCTGCCCTGCCTACTGAGAAACCTGACACCAGGTTATTTGCATACTAACAGTGATTAGATGTTTAGCTGGGGGGAGGGTGAGTGGGGGTTCACTGCCGAGTGCAGAGCACGGAGGGAAAGAGCAAACATGACGTGAAACATATCATCTCATTTGTGCCTTTTCCAGCAGATTTTTCAGCTACTGTAGTAAATGTCCATATTGTAATGGGTTGCCCTTGAGGATTCACACGCAGGACTCCTGAGTTGCGAGTTAACAATGCCCCTGGGATCCCTGGGACACACAAACCCCTCCACCACGATTCATGTGTAAAAAGAAAATCAAATGGAAAGCTGGGTGACCTGTAAGTGATGACTTGTCTGTACTTTGAGCAGCCATTAATGCACGCTTCACAGTTATTTACATAAATCTTTAAACCCATATTCTGAATACACGTTTGCAGATTTCTATAAATATTCCTGATTGCACACACATGCATCGAAATACACACACACGGATGTTCACACAAATCAAATTGCACATAAGCAAATTGAGACACACACAAATCTTTTGTTAGCTCCGCAGCAGCATCCATCAAGATGATAAGTGACAGATGGTACAGCTCAGATTCACACTGAAATAGAATGAAATAGTTGTCCATCCTCAATGACCATTGCTCTCTCCTTATCAATTTTTTTCTAGTTTTTCATTTTGTTAGTGTCATTTTAACTACTTGCAGCATGAGTAGTGCCACACGCCATTGAGGTTTTGCTGGTAGATGAGCTCCACCAGGATGACCCATCCATACATGGATCATCCAGTCAGAAGAAGCTTGCTATCACAGCCTCGAACCTATAGAGGGCATAGCAGCAGATGGGCTATCACATGAGGGAAGTTGGACAGGGCATCAACCCAGCACGAGAACCAGTATTGTATTAACATTAAGTTAGTGACCCTTCAGGTGTAGAATCAGAATCAGAACGACTTTATTTATCCCCAAGGGACAATAAAGATACAACAGAACAGCATGACGTTGAAGATAAGGACAGGCCATAAACAGGCAATAAGAGTGAGATAATACATACACATAATATACAGTATATACACAGTTTTAAAATTACACAGTTTTAAAATTAAAGTGACTGAATAGGTGAATAAATAACTGTAAGTGACTAAAAGTGAGTAAAGTGTCGGCAGTATAAAAAGAGTGTAGAGTAGTTTATGTTTATGGGTGTGGGAAATGGTCTTATCGGCTAAAGTTATAAAGCAGAGTGGCTTTGGGGACAAAGGTGGCTCTCCTCCTCTCAGTCCTGCAGGAAATACAGCGAAGGCGTCGCCCAGAGGGGAACCATTGAAATGCGGGGTGGAGAATGTGAGATGGGTCATTGATGATTTTGGCTGCCTGTCTAAGGGCCTGTTGACTGAAAACCTGTGCCAGAGTTCTGACAGGCAGGCCAATGATTTTAGAGCACCCTGATTTACTGTGCTGCACTCTGTTCCTGAGAATTTCAGGAGGTTGTCAAAGATGGTTCCCAGGTATTTGTACTCCTCAACTACCTCCACTGGCTTCCCATGAATAGTGGTGGTGACTGAAGCAGCCAGATCCCTCTGCCTACTGGAGAAGGTCACGACCATCTGTTTGGTTTTGCTCACGTTCAGTTCAAGTTTGGAGCTGTTACACCACTCTACAAACTCCTGAAGAGTAGGCCTGTGGTGTTGTGAGGGGTCTGACAGCAGTGACAGGAGAACTGTGTCGTCAGCATATTTCACCAGGTTACAATTGGGCTGTGTGGATCTCCATCGGTGTAGAGGATGAAGAGCAGGTGGGAGAGCACAGAGCCCTGGGGGGAGCCAGTGGAGGTGGAACGGAGAACAGAAAGAGAGTTGTTGACCCGAACTTTCTTATTTTAAACTCTCACTTTTAAGTCCTGGCGAGTGAGGATGTGGACTCTTCAAGCTTGGCGATGTTGTCCGTCTCAAACCTGGTGTAGAAATTATTGAGGTTGTCAGGGAGGGAGGAAGGGTTGCTGCCTTCCACCTGGAGGGTTCTGGGGGTGGTGACCACAGTATTCATACTGTTGATATCCCTTAAGCGAGTTGTCAAGAGAACATTGGTTGAAATCACCCAGGATGAACTTGGGAGAGTCCTGTGATAATTGTTCAAGTTTGTACAGAGTGTTGGTGAAGTACTCTGTGGCTTTAGCTGCATCAACTCTGGGGTGGATGTAAACCAAGATGATGAAAAGCTGTGGGAATTCTCTGGGGAGGTAGTAGGGGTGCAGGGAAACTGCCAGAAGCTCGATGTCTGTAGTGCACAGCTTCTGCCTCACAGTGACTGTAGAGCACCAGCTGTTGTTTACATACAGACACACTCTGCCGCCATGTTGCTTCCCGGTGCGTTCGCGGTCTCTGTCCAGACGAAGGGGTGGTGAAAAGCCATCAGTGTGCAGCGTGCTGTCATAGTCGCTGTTGTTTAACCATGATTCCGTAAATGCCAGAACGGAGGAAGTTCTGTACTCATGCAGGTGGTTGATGCAGGCTTGCAGCTCGTCCAGATTGAAGCAGAGAGACCGCACATTAGCAAGGATAATGGATGGGAATGCTCGTTGTTTGTGTGTCTCCCTCTTGAGTCCTGGTGACCTTGTTATTGTGAGTTTTTTTATTTCCGTGTCCACTGAGTATTTCCTCGGGAAAGTAGTCCATGGGAGTAGAGCGAAAAAGCAGGAGGCTGGGATGCAGCTGCAAGGTTTAGTTGAGCCTTGGGGTCATGTCGAGTGTCGAAAACAAGTCCGAAAATGACTGGGAAAGGAAAAGGAAAAGAATACAACTATACCAAGCACACAGCTCAAAACAACAATGAAAAGAGCAGTAAAGTTAGAAAAAGAATGAAAAAGAACACAAAACTTGTCACGATCCTGGGTCTTTTGACCCAGCATTTTGAGTTTGATTTTCTGTTCATGTTTATGGCTTATGTTTAAGCCCTTTAGGTTTTCTAAGTTCATTTTTTTTTACCATGCCTAGGTTGTTATAGTTCTTTGTTATTATATTCCCCTTGTGTCTTCCAACCCCTGTTAAGTCTCCTTGCCCTTCATGTGTTTCATGTCTGTGTCTTATGTTGTCAAGTTCAGCTTGTCAAATTCAAATTCAAATTTTATTTGTCACACACACACAACCAGACACAGTATGACATGGGGGTGAAATGCTTGTAGCTGTACAATGCCCGACCATTAAATGACAGAAGAAAGGTTTTACAATATTTACAATTTACAGTTTACTACAAAAATTTACAAATTAACTTAGGAATTTACAGTAAAGAATGTGCAAATAGCAGAAGAGATTATAAAGATAAGGATTATAAATTATAGGAATTATAGCATTATAGGAAATTATAGGAAATGTGTGGTGGTGCGTGTGGTGACGTGTGTGAGAGTCCAGTCTTATAGTGACGTGTTTGGGAGAGTCCAGTCCTACATCTGGTTCAGGACCCGAATAGCCTGGGGGAAGAAGCTCCTCCTCATTCTCTCTGTTTTGGCCTTAAGGGAGCGGAAGCGGACCTCAACAGTGAGAAGAGTCCATTGTTGGGATGGGAGAGGTCCATCATAATCTTCCTAGCTTTGGACTTGCACCGCTTGGTGTAGATGGACAGCAGGTCAGGGAGCTCTGATTGAATGATGCGTTCTGCCGAGCGCACCACCCTTTGCAGATCTCGTCTGTCCTGCTTGGTGCTGTTCCCAAACCAGGTGCAGATGTTTGCCGTCAGGACGCTCTCGATGGTGCAGGAGTAGAAGTTCTTGAGCACCTTCAGTGGCAGATGGAAGTCTCTAAGTCTTCTGAGGAAGAAGAGACGCTGACGGGCTTTCTTAACCAGGGTGTTGATGTGTCATGTCTGCGTCTTATGTTTCCTGTTTTATGTTGAAGAGGTCTTGTGTCCCTGTGTTCATCATGTTTAGTTTTACTCTTCTACTATGATGTCATTATGTTCATGTGTGTCAGCTGTTTCCCCATGTGTTCCCACTTCTCTCATTAGCCTCCTGTGTGTATTTAGTCTGTGCCTTCTCATTCAGTCTTTGTCGGATCGTCTGCGTTGTTCCCATGCCATGTACTGCGTTCAGGTTTTCATATATCCTCATCACATTGCCATGTTTGGAGTTTGTTTGTTTTTCTATTTGCCGGGGTTTTTCATAGTTCGTGTTTCCTTTCTAGTTTACCCAGTTTAGGTTATTGCTTAGTTTGCATTGTTTTCGCCCTTTTATTTTGTACTGTTCTGTCTGCCTTAATAAACGGCTCATGATCAGTTAAGTTTGAGTTTTAGAATGTCTGCACCTGGGTCCACTCTTCACCCTCCAGTTTGCCTCAGCAGACAGTGACAAAACTGCTCAGCTGACTGGCCAGTCGACCACACGAGCAGTGACCCGGAAATACCGGAAATCTCTGCTGAACGTTGTACTACAGTCAGCAGAGACAGAGCTTTATACAACATGTCTTGTAGGTCACCCAGACATCCAAAGACCTCCACTGACTTGCCAGAAATGCCTTGTTAGGTAGCAGGACCCACTGTCAGATCTTATGCTCCTGCAGTGTGCTCTGGGTTCTATGGTGAAACACAAATGCCTGATATTATGTAGCTGCAATTAGCAGGCTGTTTATAGATGACAAAGGCATGCTTCTGACTGGTCCTAATTTATCACTGACCTAAACCCAGATAGGCCACAGTCTGTACAGGAGCTCACTCATGCCCTGATCCACATCTTAAAAGAGGACAATATGCACCGTGTCATAAGAAGCATATCCAGACATCATAGAAGTGAATAGGCACACTGGGCCCATACTCACTACTAGTGGTGCAACCGATCAAAAAACTCACGGTTCGGATCAGATCACGGTTTTAAGTCATGGATCGGATAAATTTTTGGATCAGCAAAAAAGTCAAGACAAATGTAACTGTCCGTTTATTTAGTTAAGTATTTTTTGCCCTTTAAAAAACATTCAACTCTAGAATCATTCCACACAATTATATAAAAACAAATTTAAGGTGCATTATAGGGCATTTTAATTATTTCCTTTAATGTGGGCACAATCAAAAACAACTCAAAATTCAATTTAAGGTATCATTGCTTCTTACTTTGAACATTTGGAGAATGAAATAAAAACTAGCTTATGTCCACATCATCAAAAAAGAAGAAAGAAAGCAAAGCAGATGTGAGCTTATAACTTCAATTTTTTTTTCAAAAAGATGAGGATGTCTACATTTTCTGGGGAGAGTGTAGACCTCTTTGCTGTAACTATGTCCCTTGCTGTTGAGAACACCCTCTCGCTAGGCACTTAAGTGGCAGGCACACCCAGATAGCGTCTTGTCATTATGGCAAGGTGAGGGTATTTACATTCATTACTTTTCCACTACGTCAGTGGATCACCATCCACTGGAATGCCACTTACTGCCTCATAGGATGCCACCTCCTCTTTGATGGTGTCAGCAAAAGCCTTGCTGCCCATGTCCTTCTGTACAAAAGTGTCGCCAAAAAGCTCTGCCATTGCCGACTTCTTTTGAGGAGGACTTGTGTCTGCTCCTGTTGGTGCTGCTTGACCCTACAGGGAAAGTTACTTTATTGATTAAAACAATTATTTTTTAAAAGAATATTTCATTGACATTAAAATGTGGCAATAACTTTGAAGAAAAACATTATCATTAAAAAAAAAATATATATATAATTTCTAAATATTTATTTTATTTACCTCTTCGCAGTCTGCAGTGCCAAGACTGCTCACAGTCTCAGTAGTGAGATCACTGTATGTCCTCAGGTGTAGGGCAATGTCTAGGTGAGACAGGGACTTGAACCTTGGATCAAGTGCAGTAGTTCCGTGAAGGTTCTCCTGTAGGGCTGGTGGTGAAGTGTATCTGGGCTTCAGGTCCTCTGTAATGGTAGTCTTGACATCTCTTGTGATGGTGCTGTCTTCCTCACTTGGGACCATGGATTGTAGGATCCTTGTTTTCAGAGGCAGGATCATGGACACATGGTGCAGTTTCAGTGCTCAACAGAGTTGTAACCGCTTTGAGTGGTTTGAGCAGCTGGAGGACCTCCTCTGCCACTCTAACATCATCATCAGACAAGGTGACGATCTCTCTGACATTTTTCTTCAGGGTTTTGTCTGTTAGTGCAGAGTATATAGCTGTCTGCTGCTCATGATAACGTTCCAACATATCATAAGTAGGGATGGGTACCGGTATCCGGTTCTGACATAAACTTTAGTAACCAGACCAAAAAGCAGCGCACATTTCGGTGCTTTATTTCGGTGCTTTTTTTTCCCTAAGATGTCATACACTTTAGATTCTAGCCAATCATTTTACGTTTCTGAGGATAGTAGTACGTTCTTTTAGAGCAGTGCTACAGATTAAAAATGCCCGAGGCGAAGCAGTCAAAAGTCTGGCTGTACTTCACAGCAAAATATGTATACTCAGCAGCCTGCAACAAGTGCTTTAAGGTGATACTGTGATACTGTCAAAGGTGATGATGATGGCAGCAGCTGCCGTTCTTCTCTGCGCGAGTAGCTTAATGTTGTTCGTGTGTAATTTACGTTGAGTAGGCTAACCTCGTTATTACATTAGTGCATGTAAGGTGAACTAGCAAACATCATCATAGCTACATGCGGCTGTCTTCTTGCTTGATGGCAGGTACTCTCTTCACCCTGGCCAAAAAGGCTAAAATGACCAAAGAAAAAGTGGGAAACAGTTAAACATGAGAGGTTTTTGGACAAAGTTTGTGTTTTTTCCATTGATTAAGCTCTGCTTCCAGCCAAGAGTGATGCCATAAATCCCCTATAGCTGCAGAGAATGCTAACATTGTTATCTTTTTACAAAAAAACAGCTGAACATGAGAGGTTTTTGGACCAATTTTGTGTTCTCCATTCTTTAAGCACCGGTTTGAGCACTGTTTAAGCACCGGCACCGTTTCAAAAGTTTGGCACCGGTATCGGATAAAACCTAAACGATACCCATCCCTAATCATAAGTGGAGTTCCACCTTGTTGGGACATCATGTATGAGTTTATTAGTAGGCAGTTGTAGCATATCTTGCTTGCTCTTAAGCACATGAGCAGCTGTTGAACTTTGGTGCAAGTAGGAATCCACCTTCCTTATCCTCCCAAGGAGGCGGTCCATCTTACTCACTTTCCCTTTTGGGATGCTAAATTAATTGCATGTGCAAAGCACCCTATCTGTGGGCCCAGTCCTGCCTCGTTCACGGCATTTATTTGGTTTTTAGCATTATCTGTTGTGACTGGGATATTGGTAAATGGCCTGTATTTATATAGCGCTTTACTAGTCCCTAAGGACCCCAAAGCGCTTTACATATCCAGTCATCCACCCATTCACGCACACATTCACACACTGGTGATGGCAAGCTACATTGTAGCCACAGCCACCCTGGGGCGCACTGACAGAGGCGAGGCTGCCGGACACTGGCGCCACCGGGCCCTCTGACCACCACCAGTAGGCAACGGGTGAGGTGTCTTGCCCAAGGACACAACGACCGAGACTGTCCAAGCCGGGGCTCGAACCGGCAACCTTCCGATTACAAGGCGAACTCCCAACTCTTGAGCCACGATATTGGTATTGGGCCTCTCTATCCTCAATTCTGCCATCGCTTCCGTCAGTAAGTGCGCCAGATTTGTACCCGTGTGACTCTTATAGAGGGGGCATGTCTGCAGTACAGGGCTTCGTATCTCCCACTCGGCTGTGATGTAATGAGCGGTCACGGTCACGTAGTTTTCCGTTGCCCTGGAGGTCCAACCATGTGTAGACTTTTTCTCCGCCACGAGCCTTGATGCTCTCTTTTTGACAGAGACCTGGATTCGCCCTGGTGAGTCGCTTCCCTTTTCTGAGCTTCTCCCCCCGGACTGTGTGTTTTTTAGCTCTCCGAGGCGGTAGCTTACCCTCAGTCTCTAAATGTAAATACAAAGTCCAACAGCTACCCTGTCCTTCCTACCTCAGCTACGAGGCTCAACTTCTGGAGATGACCGCCTCGCGAACTTCTCTGTTTGTTGTGGTTTACCGGCCACATAAATATAATAAGACTTTTATTCACGAATTTGCTGACCTTCTTGGTTCAGTTATTTTTAAATATGACTGTGTGCTTATTGTTGGTGATCTTAACATTCATATCTGCTGTAATGACGATCCGTTAGCCAAAGATTTCCTTGCATTAACAGACTCTTTTAATCTTGTCCAGTAATCAACCAACCCATGCTAGGGGCCATACTCTCGATCTGTTTTTTTCATATGGCTTGGACATTAGCATTAAGGATATAAGCAATGTTGGGATTTCTGATCACTTTCCTGTTATCTTTGATGTTAACTTATGTACTTCTGAACTTCACCCTGAGTCTTTCCTACACCCTACACGTATAATTAATTCTGGAACTGTGGAGAATTTTTCAACGTCTTTTCCGAAACTTGCCTCCTCCATTCCTGACTGTTCCCTATCTTCCACGATTGATGACTTTGCTAGTACCTTTTTTTCCACATGCTCCTCCATCCTCAATACTGTTGCCCCTGTTAAAATGAAGCACCCTAGATCCTTTTCCCGATGCTGGCTAAACGATTCTACACGTGCCTTGCAACGTGTGTGCCGCCGGGATGAGAGAAGATGAAAGAAAGATAGACTCCAGGTTTCTTATGATATCCTGCGTGCCCGCCGGTTGCAATTCAACTTGCTGCTAAAATGGCTAAAGCTGCCTTCCTATCTAAAATTATTCTTACTCATGGTCACAACCCTCAATCCCTCTTTAATGTTTTCAGTTCATTGGTTAACCCCTGTCCTGAAATGCCACTGGTGTGCTCTCCTGCTCTCTGTGAAAATATTTTAACTCATTTTATTCATAAAGTTCTACATCTTAAGTTCTCGCTCCCTTCGGTGCCGAGTTTTACTCCCACCCCTGGTTGTTCATTATCATTTCAACAGTTTGAGCCGGTGTCACTCCATACTCTCAAGCGACTTATTGACCAATCAAAGGACACCTCTCCTGCTTATGATATCCTTCCATCTCGTATAGTTAAGGATTGCTTCAGCGTAATTGGACTCAGCATCCTATCTCTAATGAATATATCCCTACTTGCAGGCTCTGTTCCTTTAGCCTTCAAACATGCTGTTGTCCAGCCCGTTCTTAAAAAAGGAACCTTGATCATAACGATCTTGGAAACTATAGGCCAATCTCTAACCTTCCATTCCTGTCCAAAATACTGGAGAGGATCGTTCTTTCACAACTCCAGCCGTATTTGGATCTGAATGCCATTTATGATAAATTTCAGTCTGTTTACAAACCCTGTTATAGTACTGAAACGGCCTTGCTCAGAGTCCTCAATGATCTCCTTCTGATTGCTGACTCTGGACGCTCTTCAGTCTTGGTCCTACTAGATCTATCCTCGGCTGGTAGATCATAACATCCTATTAGCGAGGCTTGAACACACAGTTGGCATTGGAGGTGCCGCCCTTGATTGGTTAAGTCATACCTTTCTAATAGGTCCTTCTCGATCAATTTTGGCCCTTATTTATCCTCTGCTGCACCTGTCTCCTGCAGCGTGCCTCAAGGATCTGTCCTTGGCCCCCTGCTCTTCTCACTGTATCTGAGGCGCAATCTTTGAGAAGTATAACATTACACATCATTGTTATGCTGACGACATACAGATGTATTTCGAACTAACTGATGATCCTGCTATGTCTTTGTACGGCTTTCGCGAGTGTATGCGTGAGGTCAAAAATTGGCTCGCAGGTAATTCTCTTATTCTAAATGACAGGAAAACTGAAATTATCGTGTTTGACAGCAGAGTCCCCCGTGGCCAACTCCGTGACGCCCTCGGTTCCTTTAACAGTTTCCTCACCGACACTGTTAGTGACCTGGGTGTATTCTTGGACAGCTCTTTTAAGTTCGACAAACAAGTGTCTTCTGTTGTTAAATCTTGCTTCCATCAATTGCGTCTTATTAGCAAGGCCAGACATTATGTTCCGCATAGGGACCTTGGAAAGCTTATCCACGCCTTTGTGACATCTAGGTTGGATTATTGCAACTCACTTTACTTCGGTCTTAACTCTCCTGTCCTCCATAGACTCCAAATTGTTCAGAATGCGGCTGCTCGTCTCATTACTGGTAGTGGGCGCCATGTCTCTATTACCCCTGTCCTTGCTGACCTGCATTGGCTTCCCATTAAGTATCGCATTCAATTCAAAATCCTGCTGCTTACCTTCCGAATTATTAACAATATAGCGCCAAGCTACCTCATTGAGCTACTTAGATTATACACCCCTACTAGAGCACTAAGATCATCTTCCCAGTCACTCTTGGTACTCCCGAGATCCTGGTTAAAGACTAGAGGTGACCGCGCGTTTGCCGTGGCAGCACCTGATTTATGGAATAACCTCCTCATCGCTATACGCGAGTCTGATTCCATCCATTTCTTCAAATCGCGGTTAAAAACCACTTATTTAGCCTCGCCTTTTCTACCAGTTAACGCCTGCTTGTCAGTTAGCTTAATGCTTATTCTTATCTTTGGCTTATTCTTAATTACTTTTAATCATTTTAAAAAATTTTGACTGTTTTATCCTTTACACTTAGTTTCCTTTTATGCTTTTAGCAATTCTTTTGCTTTTGTGTTTTAATGCCATTCAGCCTGCTAGCATGTTTTGGTACCTTGCCCCATAGCCCTCATCCTTCCCTGTTACTTCATCCTACTCTCTTGCATGTTAAGCACTTTGGTACACCACTGGTTTTAAATGTGCTATATAAATAAAGTTTGTTGCTGTTGTTGTGTTTTATCCACCACCCTTTACCCATCTACATATTTAACGGGGAAGCCAAAATGCTCCCACACATGAGATTTAAGTGATGCTGGAGGTTTCTGGAGGTCCTCTGCTCCTTCAGTTGGACCGCTAGCGCTGGCCATGACTATTGCTTGAAAGACTGACCATGCGCAGATTGCGCATGAAACTTGTGCAGTGAAACTTTTATTTTCTTTTTCGAATCTTCGGATCATGTACGTACCGAACCATGGAGAGGGATCGGTTCGGATCACGGGTCAACAGTGATCTGTTGCACCACTACTCACTACTGAGCCACAATGACAGAAGAGACACGAACAAAATATAGCATAAAACAGTATTTGTCCCTCCTTTTATTTGTGTTATAGTGAATGTTATGTGAGGCCTAATGTTAACATAGAGTAAGTTTGATGGGTCTCTGTAAACATCATGTTACCAGTATGATCTAGTAAGAGTATAATGGATTGAAAGGGAATTCATTATAATAACACAGTTCAATAGTATTTCTTCACTAGTGGTTGGCAAGCCATCTCAACGAGCAATTTCCTTCAGTGACCTGAAACTGGACCTTCAGTGAAGGTCCAGTTTCAGCTCTCCCACCTTGTGTTATCAGCATTCTGAACAGAGGAGAAAAAAGGGCCAAAGAAACACACTTACACCGATTCTTTAAGTCTCCAATGTGCGGGAACCTAGCTTGCTTTAAGAGGCCAATGATATGTTATTGGCTGAGGAGAAACTCCCTCTCTTGTAGTCAGACCTTAACTGGCCCAACAACATGCAGGTGTGTGATAATGTGTCACACTCAGGTGCAGAGAGAATAGCAGAAATACTCAACTTTGGAACACAAAGCAAACCTGATGCACACGCACACATTCTCTCACACACAAGAAGAGGGAATAAGAGAGTGAAAGAGGGGAAAAGGTTTACTGCATTTATACTCCCACTTTTAAGACAGTGAAATGAAAAAGCTTTTTTGTGGGTGGCATAAACATATTTTATCTCAGTGTTGCTGTTCAGATTCATGATTCAGTTTCTTTGATGGGAACACGTGTGTTATGTGTCGCCTGAAAAAAAGTTGTTCCCATGTTCAATATATATTTAGCTTTCCTGTTGAGATATACTGTGTGTATGTATGTACTAGGGGTGCAACGATATTCGTATCGATATTGAACCGTTCGATACAGTGCTTTCGGTTCGGTACGCATATGTATCGAACAATGCAAAATTTGTAATTTATTTTATCAACTTTCCTTCTGATGATGCTGTCTGTGTTGAGCGCTCAGTGAATCTGCGTTCGACTACTCATTCAGATCTGGCGTTTGGAATTATTTTGGTTTTCATGTGACGTATGACCCTGAAGGTAAGCGAGTCATGGACTAAAGTAAAACAGTATGTTGGATGTGCCATGCAATGCTCAATTACATGGGTGGGAACTAGTGTGTTAGCGCAGTTAGCTCGTTAACGTGTTGGCCGTCTAGCCCCATGCACGGGGCGATCGGCGGTAGCTCGTTAACGGAGATTTGCCGTGTTGTGGCGTTAAGGTCATTTCAACGAGATTAACCTGAAAGCACTAGTGGGAACACAACGAATATGACTGCACATTTACGCCGACATCATCCTAGTGCAAAGACAAGTGGAAGCAGAAAAAAAACAAGCAAGCATGCTACTAACTTTAGCCGAGTCATTTAGACAGCTGTTAGCACATGATTCTCCTTATATGTTTAATATGCTGCTGAGAATATAGCCCAGAAGAAGCGGATAGTATAGCTTTTATTTTGGAAAGAGACATTTCTCTGTAATAAACTCTCTTTTCCAAAGATGAGTGATTCCTCAATCAGATACAGGGCTCGCAATATCGCTAGCCCAACGTCCCGGGGCTAGCAATTTTTTCAGTCGGGCTACCAAAATCTATCTCTGCCCTGCCCATCGGGCTATTGTAGGAAGGAAAAATATATGTCAATGCTTTTGCATTCTTTCGGAAATGTAGCTGGGTAATTATGTCATTGGCATCGGTGAGCCACTGTCAATATGTGACATATTGAAATCGCGTTTGAATTTGCGCTTGTTTTTTTGCTTTCACTTTGCAATCGCGCGAACTGTGTATAGAGAGCGACAGCACTGATCTGTGAGTGATGATAATTTGCGCACCAATTCCTCTGACATCGTCTTATTAATCGTTAGCTTACTATGCAAACATGACAAGTGAAATCTCCCGCAGCTTAAACATGTGAGAGGTTGATCGCGCAGAGAATCGCTGAGCTTATGTGAGTGAGTGTGTAAAAGCAGCAGGATTTATATTTGACTACGATAACCTAGATGACTGAGAACCTTCACAGACAGATATATATTTTAGTTCTGCTGAGCCAAATAAGACAGGTCAGGGTGAAGAAGTGACAGCCAAAGAAAAGCTTACCACAAAACGGAGAAGTTATGACAAATCAGACTATAAGGCAAAAAGAAAGTGCAGCTTTATGGTTTCATGGACAAAAGAATTTCTGTGGCTGCAATATGACGAGCTAAATAACCAGGGCTGCACATAAGTGGTCCGCAGGTGCGCATTCGCTGTCAAAATAAAAAACGCGCACAAGGGTTAGGGTTAAATTTAAAAACTGTACTTTTGAGTTAAAATATATATTTATAATTTTAATAAATGACAAATTAAAAAGGCATGAACATTTTTTTTGTATCGAAAAAATATCGAACCGTGACACCAAAGTATCGAACCGAACCGAACCGTGAATTTTGTGTATCGTTGCACCCCTAGTATGTACGTATGTTTGTAAATGAAAAATTAATAAAAACAGACTTTTTGGGTTAATTTAGTGTGAGCAATGAAAAATGTCACCATCCTAAGGCAGTAATTATGGGAAAATATCATGTCACTACTGTTGTTGCTCTTTTATTGTTTTCTGCTCCAAACATCTTTACCTTATGTATTTGCCAAGTGCTAAAGTTAGACCTTTCTTAGAGCTGGTTGGGAGAAAGTTAGCTCTGTGTACAAGCAGACAAGCTTAAGGAATACAGATTCAACAGTCATTCATACGTTTAATTAGGGATTCTGTGTTGTCGTGTTTCATTTACACAGTACACACAAGGGAAGTGGACTAAACACCTGTAATTACAGACAAGCAGACACGCAGACAAGCTTAGGGAATAAGGATTCAACAGTCATTCACACCTTTAATTAGGGACTCTGTGTTGTCTTGTTTCATTTACACAGTACACACTTAATTTTTTTTTAAAAAAGAGACAGAATTATTATAACAATTATGTACATGTTTATTGTAACATTATATGCTGTTTGTCAACAAGGTCTTCTATAAGGGCAATACAGAAGTAGTAGTAGAAGAATGATCATTTGTGTCATGCTCACTTTTAACAGCCATTCAATATATCTTCATATTTTATAGAAACGTGATAATTACATGAACAAGCTCATTAACAGTGTACTGATAAAATCTGTACATAGGCAGTTCAGTCTGTGCATAGTGACAGTTGACTTACATAGTTGAAACTGTAATGAACAACATAGAGAAGATCAACTGTGGTGATATTTACTCTTATTGATATAATTCATAATATATATATAGCTGTCAGTGTAGTTTTATGTTAGTAACATCACCTTGAAATATTTTTCCAGAAATTATCATTTTAAAAGCTCTTCTAAACCAAGTGTAAAAGAAAGCATAAATAAAGGGATTGAGCATTGAGTTAGAAATTGCAAACCAGTTAAATGGTTCAAGAAGCACATAAAGTATAAAACTATCCAGAGGAACAAATGAATAACTAAGAAAAAGAGGAACCCAACAAATTAAAAATATTCCAATAACTATGGTTAATGTCTTTGTGGCCTTTCTCTCCGTACTGGAAACTGCTTTAGACTTTGTGTTCTGAGAAATTGTATTATGGATGCTGCGTGCCTGCCTCAGTGCAACAACAAGAATTTTGGTGTACATGAAAAGTAAAACTATTGTTGGGATATAATATACTACCACTGATGCGGCAATGAGAGCGAAAACGCAACTTGTGTCACATTCGTCTAAAATAAAAAACAGCAGGAAGACAAAAATTCCACACAAGATAGCAACAGCCCAACTTCCAAGGCCCATCTTCATGGCAACACAATCAGTTATTTTAGTTTTATATATCAGAGGGTGGCAAACAGCATAATATCGATCAACAGAAATACAGCACAAATTTAATAAGGAAGATACACCCATTGTTACATCCATTGTGCTTCTTAAGTTGCACAGTAAACTGTATATATACAAACATGGCTTTAGAGACACTGTCATGCTCAAAGGAAATATTAAAGCACCAATTAGTAGATCAGCCACAGCCATAGAGAGGATAAGGTAGTTTGTAGGAGTGTGGAGATATCTAAAGTAAATTATAGAAATTATCACAAGAAGATTTCCACATATTGTAAGAAGCATAAATGAGCTGAGGACAACATATAATAACACACATAATTTATTCTTTTGTGAATCGCAGAGAAGGAAGCTCACAGTATTAACAGTCACATTGAATAACTCCATGACTCCCTGTCACAGCCCTGGAACAAGTTTCAATTTTCAGCATTCAAAAAAACATTTCTTTCTCTGTTCTCATGAACAAACAAACAAACAATGCATTCTTTAGGTTGTCTACATACCTGTATGAGGAGTGTGTTAAGAGACTTTTAACATGACAGTCACATGACTGTAACATTTCTCAGCTAATTAGAATAACGAATACATTATGCACTTGTCCAATTAAAAGTGAGAAACGTATGGCCGTTGCTGACATCACAAGTAGTGATGAGTTTGCATGTGTGTTTATGCATGATTTGTATTGTCATCCCAAATTAGATGAACTGGCAATAACTATTTGTGGCCACTTCTAATAAAAACAATTTGTTTTTAAGGTGATAGTGTACAGTTGACCTTTTTCATTGTTTGTTAACACCTGAGCACTGATAGCACAACATCTGCAGACACTATAGAAAAGCATGTCCATGATGATGAGTGCTAATATTGTTGTATCATCAGCAAGCGTGTTGATCTGATCTGTGCTGAATTTGGCAGTGCAGTCATCTGTCACCACAGTAAAGAGCAGTTGACAAAGTACTCAGCCCAGAGTGCAGCCCTGCTTTGGTGATTTCTTACTGCCAACACATACTGTCTGCTGTCTTTCTGGCAATAAGTCCAAAATACAATTACAGCATGAGATAATAAAACTGAGCAGAGACAGCTTCACCATCTGCTTCAAGCTGATTTTGTTAAAGCAGGGGTAGGCAACTCCAGGCCTCGAGGGCCGGTGTCCTGCAGGCTTTAGATATCACCCTGGGTCAACACACCTG
Organism: Maylandia zebra; assembly: GCF_041146795.1. Taxonomy (NCBI): domain Eukaryota; kingdom Metazoa; phylum Chordata; class Actinopteri; order Cichliformes; family Cichlidae; genus Maylandia; species Maylandia zebra. The sequence goes on from NC_135171.1 coordinate 18,280,735, forward strand.
AATCAAATGATTAGTTCATTATCAGTCCTCTGGAGAACTTCAAGACATGTCAAAGAGGTCATTTAGCCATTTAAATCAGCTGTGTTGGATCAAGGACACATCTAAAACCTGTAGGATTCTGGCCCTCGAAGCCTGGAGTTCGACACCTGTGGTCTACATGCTCTTCCAGAGGGGTCCAGTGAGATCGAGGAGGGGGTAAGATTTTTAAAGTGACTGATTAACACTTAAAATCGAGCCAATTAATTATTTAAAAGAATATAGACCTCTTGTGCTGAAGGTAATTTAATCTGAAAGGAAGTGTTAAAACCAATGTTTATAACATGAATATAAATAAGAACAGTGATTATTCTGCAGAGTATTCTGCAGAGTAAATTCTGCATTATTTTAATATCATTATTCTGTCTGAAGTAAATATTTGAGAATAAAGAAATGATGACGCTCCACAGCTTTCATTCAGTTAGTCAAACCTACTCAACCTGAATATCTGAGCTCATCAGGGAACATTATCAGAAGTTCTGGGTGAGGATGGACATGATGAGCATGACCCCTACCTTCAAAGGATGCAGGATTTATGGCCTAAAGAAAAAACAGAAAGGAAGACAACAACAACTTGGGAAAGGAGTAATCATGCCTTCACAGATTTGAAAAAGGAGGCAAACATATCTCTGAAAGATCAGAGAGTTTAAAAGCTTACATGCTTATGCTTTAAGAACAAAAAAGAGGAGAAAAAAAAGAAGAGATGGGAGACTCAGAAGAAGAAATCTGTATCACTGGAAGATTCTCACTTTAAATTGGACCTTTGGAGATGTGAGATGGGATAGAGGTAAGGCAACTTTCTCTGGAGGTACTGGCCAATCACCAATAAACAATCGCTTTTGCCTTAACTGTATCTGCCCTGCGCTTTTCCCCTTTTCCAGAGGTGGGACCAAGTCATTGTTTTGCAAGTCTCAAGTAAGTCTCAAGTCTTTATCCTCAAGTCTCAAGTCAAGTCTCAAGTAATGTCAGGCAAGTCAGAGTCGAGTCTCAAGTCACTGGTGTAAAAGTCCGAGTCAAGTCACAAGTCTGAAACTTTGAATTTCAAGTCCTTTCGAGTCTTTAAAAAAAAACAAACGAAAAAATAATGTTGCAGTTATATGCTAAATGTAAATATACACAAATTGTGAAATTGCACCTCTTTAAAATGCAGCTCAATTAAACCTAGCTCCAAGAATAATTTTCACCGACAGTTCTGAGATAAGCTGCATGTTATTCTTGGATGCGGTTGTAGGACCAGCTTTAAAATCGCATGACAAAAATATCATACACATTAAAAAAAACTGTATCACCAACGTAGCCTGGACAACATTTGCTAGTTAGATGAAGTCAGCTATCTCATCTTAGCATATTTATATGCATATTTATAATCATACGGTTCTTGGAGTGAGTGCACACACTCATGAAGTTTAGTAACTTCAGGTCACTGCAACAAGCCCAGGTACAGATTACCGACGGATGGGTACAGGACCTTGAAATGCACCGTGTAGAACGAAAGACCATCGTACGTATCATAAGTTTACCAGTCTCACAAATTGTCGTCATAAATACACATTCCTTAACCGTTTATTAATAGGACCTTTGAGCTCAACGGTAATTAATTAGTAGTGGAAATAATTTCTGGTACCCATCACAGAAATGTAGCAGTGACAATAATACTGTATGCTGTAATCGTACTGGGCAATTAGTGATACAAAAAACCTGTTTTATCCTGTGAATAAAAGTATATGTTTTTGTCAATGTACCATAATAACAGAAGCGAAACGCAATATTGTGTCAGGACAATTCACTATTTATGCACAATAAATAAAGGAGCATAGCGCGACAATTTCTGTTCAGCGCCAGACTTGCTTGTAACCTATATCACCAATTATGTTAAGAAAAATGACGTATTAACTACTAAAAAATCACTGACCTTCGTGTAAATGCTTGGAGCAGACTAACCTGTGAGCCGGAGTGTTCTGGGACGTTATATTTGATCTTTGAATGGCTGCAATCCAGGCCATCCGTCGCCTCTTTGTTACTTCGGAAACATGGCTTGAACAATTTCTCTTCAACGACGTAATCCGATAACAACCGATCTCTTTACCTGTCGGCTTCCCGTGGCTGTCATGCGACCGGCTATTGAAGTTAATAATACAACGGCTTCTTGACATTTTTGTGTTTCTTTTTATCGCTGTATAACTGATTTTAATTGAAAGCCTGCGTGCGCTAGTACCGCTTGCCACGAGTTCCCAGAATCCTTTGCGGTTCTACCCGTGAATGACGTCACATTTTCAATCTCTATATAATATGCCTGTTAAATTTTATATTTGGGGTAAAATATCAAGTCTTTTCAAGTAAACCGGTTCAAGTCCAATTCAAGTCCCAAGTCATTGGTGTAAAAGTCCAAGTCAAGTCACAAGTCTTAGAACATTTTTTCAAGTCAAGTCTAAAGTCATAAAATTAATGACTCGAGTCTGACTCGAGTCCAAGTCATGTGACTCGAGTCCACACCTCTGCCCTTTTCACAATGAACCCTAGGAATTTTACTGTCTCAACGTGACATAGAGGCATTTCCAAAAGACACTGGTGAACCAGAAGGACATCGGACTTATGCTCCTGGACAGACTTTGAGAAAATACGAATGTCATCAAGGTAAACAGGCACAAAATGATTAATGAAGTCATGTAGCATGTCATTGAAAAGGGGTTAGAAAACTGGGGAGACATTAGCCAAAAAAAGTATGGCAATATTCAAAGTGGTCCAGATGTGTCTAAAAGGCTGCTTTCTATTAATCACTCTCTTTAATTCTTATCAGGTGGTAGGTTTGGTGAACAGTGATGCACCCTAAAAGAGCTGAAAAGCAGAGGACAAAAAAGGCAGAGGATATTTAGTTTTAACAGTAATTTTGTTTATCCCACAGAAATCAGTGACAGAAGTGTTACTGTCTTAAGTGACAGATGATTCCAGCGGCTAGTGTACTGTACAATCAAAATTGCTCCCAACAAACATAGATGTTTACATCAGCACTGTAACTTGCACTATTTTATCAACCGATTCACACTACAACCTGGGTTTGCCTCTTATCTGTATTCAATTTTATTTAATTCTAATAACTGTACAGTACTCTGTTTTTGGTAACTATTGTCCTTGATGTAAATATGTAAAACAAAATGTGTATTTTTCTGTTCTGTGACCTGTGTACTGTTTGTTTGTATATGTGTTTTAAATTAAATGATGATTCTATTCTATTCTATTCTATTCTATTCTATTCTAGTGAATTGGTTATGTAACTATATAGATGGCTTGAGATGAATGGAGCATCTGGTAGCAGAATGATTGTGCAATCATATGGAAGCAGCAGTGGTGGTGTAAGTGAGAGGGTGAGATCTTTACTAAATACCTCAGCAAGGTCATGATATACTTCTTGTACAGTTATGAATACTAAATCTACCAGGGGAGTGGCTGACTTTAAACACTGTTGGAGACAATCGAGGTTCCACCCAGAAATACTGTTTTTCTTAAATCAATGTGAAGATTATGCAAACTGCCATTAGACAGAACAGAGGTACAGCGCTTAGGAAAGAGAGAGACAGAAAGTGGTAAGTCAATCGGCGAGGACAGAGGGATTCTGCCAATTATGAGGCACAGTAGTCTGTTTTCTGGAAATGGCATTCCAGTGACTCAAAATGGTACTGAGTAGTGTTTATGGTATAAGGCATATATATATTTATAAGGCATAACTGAGCTCCTGGACACTCTGAGGGGAAACCTGGCAGCATCAGATGGACTGAAATATAATGCATCAGAGGTATTGTATTGGTCAGCCGACTGTGGAGGGCAGTCAGTGGTGTCACTTCCTTAATCCTCCAGGAAATGCCTGCATATTCTTCCCACACAAGGCCACGAACTGCGTGCAGCATTCGATACTGTTGACCATAATATCCTATTAGAGCGATTAGAACATGCTGTAGGTATGTATCATATCTATCTAATAGACTACAATTTGTACATGTAAATGGAGAGTCCTCTTCACACACTGAGGTTAATTATGGAGTTCCACAGGGTTCAGTGCTAGGACCAATTCTGTTTACATTATACATGCTTCCCTTAGGCAGTATCATTAGAAGACATAGCATACATTTTCACTGCTATGCAGATGACACCCAGCTCTATCTATCCATGAAGCCAGATAACACACATCAATTAGTTAAACTGCAGGAATGTGTTAAAGACATAAAGACCTGGATGGCCGCTAACTTTCTGCTTCTTAATTCAGATAAAACTGAGGTTATTGTACTCGGCCCTGAAAAGCCTAGAAATATGGTATCTAACCAGATTCTTACTCTGGATGGCATTACCTTGGCCTCCAGTAACGCTGTGATGAACCTTCAAATCATTTTTGACCCGGATATGTCCTTCAACACACATATTAAACAAATATGTAGGACTGCTTTCTTCCATTTGTGCAACATCTCTAAAGTTAGAAATATCCTGTCTCAGAGTGATGCTAAAAACTAGTTCATCCATTTATTACTTCCAGGCTGGACTACTGCAATTCGTTATTATCAGGATGTCCAAAAACACTCCCTGAAAACCCTTCAGCTAATCCAAAATGCTGCAGCAAGAGTACTGACAGGGACTAGAAAGAGAGAGCATATTTCTCCTGTTTTGGCTTCCCTTCATTGGCTTCCTGTTAAATCCAGAATTGAATTCAAAATCCTGCTCCTCACATACAAGGTCTTAAATAATCAGGCCCCATCTTATCTTAATGACCTTGTAGTACCATATCACCCTATTAGAGCACTTCGCTCTTGCTCTGCAGGCCTACTTGTTGTTCCTAGAGTATTTAAAAGTAGAATGGGAGGGAGAGCCTTCAGTTTTCAGGCCCCTCTTCTGTGCAACCAGCTTCCAGTTTGGATTCGGGAGACAGATGCGCAGAGCCATTGCAGGGGGGTCGGGGAATGAATAAAAACAAAAGAATGCTTGGACACTGGACAGGATAATGGACAGGTTTTTGACGAGTCTCCCACACAAATGGAAAGCAAGAGATGAAGGATTCCCAAATATGTTTCCAAACAAACTTCCTTTCAAGCCAAATACTAGAAAATATGAAGAAGCATATCTTCCCTTTGGCTTCACCTGCACAAGTGCCAAGGTAGGTCTCTGCGACAGAATTAGTTTCCCCTGCGTCACGCAAAAACAGAATCCCACATTCTTGATTTTTAGTTCACAAACACTTCCTGTAATGACTAACTACTCCTGACATTTTGGAGATGTTAGCTGTTTATACAGTAAAGTTACAGTGGGATACAAATAATATCAGGCTGATCCTGCCATAACTTGTTCCCCCTGTACAAATCACGGACAAACTATTGTTAGGTGGTGGGGGGTTGCGAAGATTTTTCTTGTAAAACAAAGGGGGACCTTGAAAAAAGTTTGGGAACCACTGCATTAGAAGATACCAGGCCCTCAAGCTAACCTAGTGAAGTCTGTTTCTGATTGTTTAGTCAGACACCAGAGTCTGAATGCATGTGAATGGGTAAATGTGAGAATGAGGTAAAGTGCCTTTACATGATCCATTCAATAATCTACTTTTTTACTATGTACAGCACTTTGGCCAACCTGTGTTGTTTTTAAATGTGCTTTTATGAAGAGGAAGGGAGAGAGGACGGTCCCTTCTGGTGCCGTCCTCTCTCCCTTCCTCTTCACCCTCTACACGACAGATTTCAGCCACTGCACAGAGACCTGCCATCTTCAGAAGTTTTCTCTGCAGCGGTTGGATGCATCAGCAGAGATGATGAGACAGAGTACCGGGCTGTGGTCGACTCCTTTGTCACGTGGTGGGAGCAGAATTGTCTTCAGCTCAACGTGGCAAAGACCAAGGAACTGATCGTGGACTTCAGGAAGACCAGGAAACACTCGACCCCTGTTTCAATCCAGGGGGTCAATATTGACATTGTGGAGGACTACAAATACCTTGGAGTATACATTGACAATAAACTGGACTGGGCGAAAAACACCACAGCACTTTACAGGAAGGGCCAGAGTCTCTATTTTTTGAGGCGACTGAGGTCCTTCAACATCTGCCGAACAATGCTCAGGATTTTCTACAAGTCTGTTGTAGATAATTCCCTCTAAGCTTTTCACCAAGTTGACGGATCTAGGACTCAGCTCATCACTGTGTCAGTGGATCCTCAACTTCCTCACAGACAGACCCCAATCAGTGAGGGTGGGAAAACAAGTCTCCCCCTCCATCTCACTCAGCACTGGAGTGCCTCAGGGCTGTGTTTTAAGCCCCCTGCTGTACTCACTGTACACTTATGACTGTGTAGCCACATCCGACACCACCTCCATTGTCAAGTTTGCTGACGACACTGCTGTTGTGGGCCTGATCTCCGACAACATCGAGACGGCCTACCTGGAGGAGATTAGGAACCTGGAGACCTGGTGCCAGGAGAATAACCTCCTCCTAAACATCAGCAAGACTAAGGAGCTGATCGTGGACTTCACTACAAAGCAGGCGAGGAATTACAAACCCCTCATCATCAGTGGCACGCCAGTGGAGAGAGTGGACAGTTTCCGATACCTGGGTGTCCACATCACTCAGGACCTCTCATGGTCCTGCCACATCAACACCCTGGTTAAGAAAGCCCGTCAGCGTCTCTTCTTCCTCAGAAGACTTAGAGACTTCCATCTGCCACTGAAGGTGCTCAAGAACTTCTACTCCTGCACCATCGAGAGCGTCCTGACGGCAAACATCTGCACCTGGTTTGGGAACAGCACCAAGCAGGACAGATGAGATCTGCAAAGGGTGGTGCGCTCGGCAGAACGCATCATTCAATCAGAGCTCCCTGACCTGCTGTCCATCTACACCAAGCGGTGCAAGTCCAAAGCTAGGAAGATTATGATGGACCTCTCCCATCCCAACAATGGACTCTTCTCACTGTTGAGGTCTCGGAAGCGCTTCCGCTCCCTTAAGGCCAAAACAGAGAGAATGAGGAGGAGCTTCTTCCCCCAGGCTATTCGGGGCCTGAACCAGGTGTAGGACTGGACTCTCCCAAACACGTCACTATAAGACTGGACTCTCACACACGTCACCACACGCACCACCACACATTTCCTATAATCCTATAATTCCTATAATTTATAATCCTTATCTTTATAATCTCTTCTGCTATTTGCACATTCTTTACTGTAAATTCCTAAGTGAATTTGTAATTTTTGTAGTAAACTGTAAATTGTAAATATTGTAAAACTTTTCTCCTGTCATTTAATGGTCGGGCATTGTACAGCTACAAGCATTTCACCCCCATGTCATACTGTGTATGGTTCTGTGTGTGTGACAAATAAAATTTGAATTTGAATTTGGCCAGTGCAATCTTCTATGCCGTTGTGTGCTGGGGGAGCAGGCTGAGGGTCGCTGATGCTAACAGACTCAATAAACTGATCTGTAAGGCCAGTAATGTTGTAGAGATGGAGCTGGACTCCCTTAAGGTGGTGTCAGAGAGGCGGATGTTGTCCAAAATAAAGACAATGTTGGATAATACCTCCTACCCACTCCATGACATGCTGGTCAGTCACAGGAGCATTTTCAGTGAGAAACTGAGAGTACCAAAAAGCACCACTGAACGACATAGGAAAACCTTCCTGTCTGTGGCCATCTCCCTGTACAATTCATCCACTTAACACACTGTATACTGCAATAGCTACACCCTTTTTGCACACACTCTCCTCTTGGACCAACAGATATTGATCCTGCTGGTGGTTTAAAGCCCTGTCCAGGTTTTCAAGAGTAACTAGAAAAATTTGCATTTCCTGCGAAAATGCTGTGTGGATGCCTTAACGCTGAAGATGTCTGCAGAAAAAAGCTCAAAAAGTTGAAAAAAAAAAAAAGGTTGCCCTGAGCAGGATTCAAACCTGGCCCTCCTGGTCTAAGGGCAGCTATTTAGCTCACTGAGCCAAAGTCATTCTCACAAAGAAGAGGTGGAGAGATTGACAATTGTGCTGAAATGAGCAGAAGCTGCTGAGAATTGTGCTGATAAGAGGTGGAAAGGCTGAAAATGTTTCAGAAGAGGTGAATAAGCAGAATTTGGGCAGAAAAGAGGTGAAAACTCTGAAAATTTTGCTGAAAAGAGTTCAATCAGCAGAATTTCTTCTGAAAAGAGTTCAATCAGAAGAATTTTGCTGAAAAGAGTTTTTTTCTGAAAACAGCAGAAAAAACTGAAAATTTTGCTGAAAAGAGTTGAATGAGCAGAATTTGTGCTGAAAAGAATTCAATGAGCAGAATTCTGCTGAAAAGAGGTTTTTGCTGAAAACAGCTGAAAAAGCTGGTATTTGTGCTGAAAAGTGGTGGAAAAAAAAGAAAATTGTCTTGAAAAGGGGTGAAAAAGCTTAAATTTGTGTTGAAAAGAGTTAACAAAGTTTAACTGTTGACTGAAAGAAATGTTGCCATAAGCGGGATTTGAACCCAGGCCTCCCAGTCTGAGAACGGACGCTTATCTCACTGAGCTAAAACACAGCTCAGTCCAGCATGCAAAATCAGTGAGGCCATTGATAATGTGTTCCATTCATTTCAATGGTCAAAAGTCATAACAAACATCAGCAGAAATAGCAGAATATTTTAAAGTTTAAACATAGTATTTCTTCTAAAACTTAGTATTTATACTAAATAATTTTTTTTTCCTGCCAAATCATAGCATTTGTGCTGGAACATAGAATATTCTGCCAAATCCTACAATTTGTGCTAAAACATTATTTATGATTTAGCAGAAACACTGGGACTTGGTAGAAATACTATGATTTACATGAAATACTTTGACTTAGCAGAAGTACTACAATCTAGGAAAAAAGTACTACAGCATAGCAGAAATTCTATCATTGAGCAGAATTACTAGGATTTAGAGGAAATACTAAGATTTGGCACAAACACTGATGTGGCTCAAGAACCTTTATTGTGCAGTTATACTATGATTTGGAAGAAATACTATGCTTTGGCACAAATACTATGATTTGGAAGAAATACTATGTTTTAGCACAAATACTATGATTTGGCTCAAATACTATGATTTACCAGTAATACTATGTTTTGGAACAAATACTACACTTTGTCACAAATACTATAATTGAGTACAAGTACTATAAGTTTACAGAAATACTATGATTTAGCAGAAATGCAGTGTTTTTGCAGAAACACTGTAATTTCGCTTAAATAGTATAAAATAGCAGTAATACTATGATTTGGCAGAAATACTACTTTTTAGCACAAATACTATTGTACAGAATGGTGTACGTCAGTTTAATGCTGGGTGGTGCTGCAATAGTAACTATCCTTGGTCAGAAGGAGAGGCTGACATCCAGAGATTAGATTACCACAGGTGGAGTTTATTGCGGTCAGATGGATGGTACAGGGAGGTATGGCATACAGTAGGAGGATGTGGAGAGGTGATATGGTGTGGTTTCTATGATTAAGAACAGGGTATGCATTACAACATGCATACAGATTAAAGATTAAGAAAACTGGCAACAAATTCCTCCACTACAAATCAGTCTGATGCCACTTTTTACAGGGTTCACGTTTACTAAGGCACTACCCAAAAGGCGCCACAAGAGGGCACTCCAACACAAGAGATGACCTATTTACACTGATGCACTTAGTAAACAGCCCCTACTTAGCCACTACATAATACAGTGATATTACAGTATACAAATTCACACAAATACTATGATTTGGCAGAAATACTATGACTGAGTAGTAATACTATAACATAACAGATTTCCTAAAAAAAACTATTAAATTGCAGTAATTCTATGACTTGGCAGAGATACTACATTTTAGCACAAATACTATAACAACGCAAAAATACTATGACTTAGTAGTAATACTATAACATAACAGTTTAATGTTCTTGCACAAATACCACAATATGGCAGAAATACTATGTTTTAGCACAAATACTGTGATTTGGTATGAATACTATGATTTGGCACACATACTATATTCCGCAGATACACTATAACATAACAGATATTCTACGACTTAGTAGTAATACTATAACATAACAGAATTATTAATTTGGCACAAATACCACGATTTGGCAAAAATGCCATGATTCAGCACGATTATGATGACATGGCAAAAATACTATGATTGGGTACAAATACTATGATTTGGCAATAATACTGCGTTTTAACAACAACTACTGAGATTTGATTGAAATACTATGATTTAGAAGAAATACTATGACTCCATACAAATACGATGATTTGGCAGGAATACTCTGATTTGGCACAAATACTATGATTTAGTACAAATACTATGATGGGGCAGAAGTACTATGTTTCAGTACAAATACTATGATTTGGCAGGAATACTCTGATTTGGCAGAAATACTCTGATTTAGCAGAAGTACTATCTTTTGGTAGAAATTCCTGCTAAAAGATACTATTTCTGCGTTTTTAGCAGAAATACTGTAATTTGGCATAAATACTATGACTATGAGGCATGGCATACAGTAGGAGGATGTGGAGAGGTGATATGGTGTGTTTTCTATGATTAAGAAAACTGGCAACAAATTCCTCCACTACAAATCAGTCTGATACCACTTCTTACAGGGTTCACGTTTACTAAGGCACTACCCAAAAGGTGCCACAAGAGGGCACTCCAACACAAGAGATGACCTATTTACACTGTAAACACTCCCTACTTAGCCACTACATACTACAGTGATATTACAGTATACAAATTCACACAAATACTATGATTTGGTAGAAATACTATGACTTAGTAGTAATACTATAACATAACAGATTTCCTAAAAAAACTATGAAATTGCAGTAATTCTATGACTTGGCAGAGATACTACGTTTTAGCACAAATACTATAACAACGCAGAAATACTATGACTTAGTAGTAATACTATAACATAACAGTTCAATGTTCTTGCACAAATGCCACAATATGGCAGAAATACTATGTTTTAGCACAAATACTGTGATTTGGTATAAATACTATGATTTGGCACAAATACTATATTCCGCAGATACACTATAACATAACAGATATTCTACGACTTAGTAGTAATACTATAACATAACAGAATTATTAATTGGGCACAAATACCACGATTTGGCAAAAATACTATGATTGGGTACAAATACTATGATTTGGCAATAATACTGCATTTTAACACAACTACTGAGATTTGATTGAAATACTATGATTTTGAAGAAATACTATGACTCCATACAAATGCGATGCTTTGGGACAAATACTATGTTTTGGTTCCAATACTATGAAGTGCAACAAATACTATGATTTAGCACAAGTACTATGATTTAGTACAAATACTATGATTTAGCAATAATACTCTGATTTAGCAGAAGTACTATCTTTTGGTAGAAAATCCTGCTAAAAGGTAGTATTTCTGCGTTTTAGCAGAAATACTGTAATTTGGCTTAAATACTATGATTTGGCATAAATACTATGCCTTAGTAGTAATACTATAACATAAGAGATATACTATGGTTTTGCAGACATACTATGTTTTTGCACAAATACCACGATTTGGCACAAATGCTATGATTTAGCAGAAATACTATGATTGGGTACAAATACTATGATTTGGCAATAATACTGCGTTTTAACAACAACTACTGAGATTTGATTGAAATACTATGATTTAGAAGAAATACTATGACTCCATACAAATACGATGCTTTGGCACAAATACTATGATTTGGCACAAGTACTATCATTTAGTACAAATACTATGATTGGGCAGAAGTACTATGTTTCAGTACAAATACTATGATTTGGCAGGAATACTCTGATTTGGCAGGAATACTCTGATTTAGCAGAAGTACTATCTTTTGGTAGAAATTCCTGCTAAAAGGTACTATTTCTGCGTTTTAGCAGAAATACTGTAATTTGGCATAAATACTATAATTTGGTATAAATACTGTGATTTGGCACATATAATATATTCAGCACATATATTATAAAATAACAGAAATATTATGATTTGGCCCCAAAACCATGATTTTGCACAAATACCATGATTTGGCAAATATACTATGATTTTTCAAAAAATACTATGATTTAGCAGAAGTACTAAGATGTAGTAGAAGTACTTTGCTTTAGCAGAAATACTATGATTGAGGAGTAATACCTAAACATAGGAGAAATATTGATACACAGACACACATACTCTGACAGTAAAGGGAACAGGAGCTGTGGAGAGTCTGGGCTTGGTATATGTAGGTCAGTTAAATTAGCTGCACCTGCTGTAGTCAGCCCTTACACACACAGACACAGAGAGAGGTGTGAGTTTTCTTCAGTGTATTTCTGACATTCAGGATTCCCCTCGAACAAATGGCCATAATTTCCTAACCGTAGAGGCTAGAACGGTCATTCAGACATTGTTTTGTTCAGAAGAGATGGGGGAATCTTCAGGTCTTCATAATTCAGAGATAAAATATAAATTATTAAAGATATATGACTTGTAATACACTGTAACTGAGTAGAGGCGAATCAAAAACTGCCTTGACTTGCCCTCAAACAACGCTTTGTAACTCGAAATCTATTTGGAGTATCGATATCATTCTTTCACCATAAGAAACAGCAGGCTTTGGTGAACAGTCATGGAAATTTTCAGAGCTCTGTGGAAATCCATCAAAAAGATATGATGAGAGAAATAAGTGCCTCATTTCCAGAATTTGAATTCTGATGAAATCTGAGCGAGGGACAAATTTCCACCCCTCAAACAAGTCTAACTCATCTCAGAACGGTAATAGGTGAGAAAATAATTCTTGAATTGTGAGCATCAGGAGTGTCTGAAGATATACGGGGACAAGCCTCATGTCTTAACTTTGCTTCGTTAAGGAGATATGACAATTTGAAAATGCCTCTCATTAGAGAAATCCAGCGGTGATTTTGAACAAACTCTCCATTGACTTTATATGGAGAGTTTTCTGACCTTGTGTTAGTCTGAGGAGATTTGCGAAAGTTCTATGAATACCACAACAATGATAGTGACATTTTCTGAAAGCCAGCAAAGATACCTACGTTTTGATGTATAATTTGTGGGGATTGAGTGGAAATTGAGCGAGTAGCAAGAAGTTGTTTGGACATGAAGAGAAAATTCAAACAGTTTCACTGTCCCCTCTGAGTTAATTGCATAGCAACCATAGCAACGCATGTATTTTCTGAAAAATCACAATTTTGCAACTGAAGACTTAAAGAGAGATAAGATTAAAACGGTAGAAGATCTGAAAAAGCTGAATCACACAGGAATAGCCCAATAATTTGAGAACGTTTTAAAGTTTGAATGGAGTTTCTAGGTGAAAGTATGAGGCAGTAGTTAAGTTTCAAAGACAAGAAAGTTTTAGCAAAATTGTGGAAGTTTCCCATTCATTTCAATGGGACAAATTAAAGGAAAAAAGTGTAATATTTTAAAAAGTATAATAGTAATAAACACCAAAAGTCATAGCCGGCATTAGCAGAAAGAGCAGAACAGTTTAGAGTTTGAACGGTGAAAATAGCACAAAAATTGTGGAAGTAGTTCTGCGGCGAAAAGTGTACGGAAACACCCGGAATAATAAAGAATAAAGAGAAACAGGAACTCAATAGTGTGGATGCCCATTGAGGGCATCCACACAATTACCTCTCTCCTGTCATCTCACAGCAAACTGTCTGGCATTCTGTCAATGCCAAGTATTGATGTGCCATACTGGAAAAGGTGAACAACTGTTGTGTGCAGATATTACCTAACACTACCAGTAGTGACACTGACCCGAGCCAAATGCAAATCTAGTAAGAAAGATGAAAAGAGAAAAAAAAAAGTTTGGTAGTTGCTTTATTGTTTGCCCGCTAGTAGACCTGTTGTTAATTTCATTACCACCAAAGAAAGATTAAACTAATTAACAAACCCCTATGCTATTTAACTGACCATTAACATAATAATAACAATAATAATAATAATTAGTTTGATTTTTAGCAATTTTCTGGAAGAGAATGACATTCATACAGCTCATACTGACATCTTCAAGTGCTACAAGCCACATTTTAAACATTTGTGTACATCACATCACTAATGAACCTAACATATGTCTTTGGATTGTACAAGGTAAATGTAGGGCCCAGAACAAATTCTTATTGGCACAGTGAGAGCATGCAAAGTCTTAGAGAACCACTGCACTCAAAAAAAGGAAATTCCTACTTTTGTTAAGTCTGGATTGACAATCCACAATCGAGGTAGTTTGCAGTGGGTTCTCTCTGGGTACTCTGGTTTCCTCCCACGGTTAAAAGTTATGCAGTTATTTTCACCAATTAGGGTAATTGGTGAAAGTTCTCTCTGTGTTAGCCCTGCAATAGGCCTGTGACGTGTCCATGATGTACCCTGGGTCTCACCCTATCACATCTGGGATAGGCCCCAGGCCCCCCTCAGCCCTGATAAAGATAAGATCAATGGATGGAGTGGAATTTGTTATAAATCCATTAAACTTTTATGTTAACCAGACTCCATACTTTGTTGAACATTGTGTAATATAAAGATAAAATGTAGTTTTCAAGTGACCACGTAGTAATGGGGTAAAAGTTATGAATAGTGTTGGAATAAATTGAGACAATTGTGAAGGATTAAAATATTCCAAGAGCTCCAATTACTTCATCTAAACATGTTTCAGTCACATTGTATCAACACAAAATACACAGGTTTATCGAATATGAATAACTTGTGTTGATTTAACTTTGTTGTTTAAGTTACTGCCAAAGCAAAACATCTGTGTGCAACCAGTGTCCACTATGTGGACATAGTATGCATCATCGTGTGCTGCACATCAATGCTGCACCTTATCCCAGCTGTAAAATTTTCAAGATTCTTTCAAAAGACGCCTCAGTAAGTAGATAATTTGAAGTTCTATTTTTTGTTCACATTGTGACCCTGACTCTTACACAGTGATTATGGCAGCATTTCATGTTCTATTTGTTGTTAGATATTCTTTTTTGTTCTAATGTATAACTTTGTTGAAAACATTTCCCATGTAAACAAGATATTATTACCAAGTAACACATCTGGTTGCACATACAACACACATTGGGGAAAAGCAGAACTCCCTCTGTGTAACAATGGAGCAGCTAGGGGATTCAATACTCATACTCACTCACACCTTTAATGGAAGAAGTGTGAGGCCTCTCGATACCATTGCATCAATCAAACACCTTGGCTGCATCAGACAGCCAAGGTGTTTACAGTTGTACAGTTGGAAACCTAAAATCAGAGACAAGCCCACTCTGACTGACAGAGTCATTTCTTTATCTTGAAGTGATATCTGCTGGTCAGAGGTATGCATCACTGGATCATAATTCTCAAATAATATGAATAATTAAATACAGTATTTTAGTTCCATTCATTTAGCTGGGTTAGACAGTCAATATACAGGTGCATTTCTGTCGTGAATTAGGAAATATCATAATGGAAAAAGACCCTAACTGTCTGGTAAAAGGGAAGAACTGTCATGGTTGGCTGTGTGGCAGGCGGGCAAGCAGGAGTGGTGGATCCAAAATGCAGGACTCAGACACAGAAGTTCAACTTAAAGCGCAGCTTTAATGCTGGAAACCCTCTTACTAACTAAAGGCATCAAAAGACAAACAAAAACGCTGGTGGACTAAAACACTGAAGCAGAAAACACTGAACTGGAACTGGAAACAAAACACTGGCAAAACACACACAGCTTGTTGAGGGTACGACGCAACACTGACTCAGAGAAACACAGGGTCTAAATACACTGGGAAGTAACGAGGAGAATGAGACACAGAAGGAGAGCACAGCTGGGGGAAATTAGAACTGACGAGACAAGCAAAGCAGGACACATTCACATAAGTCACGGACCTTCAAAGTAAAACAGGAAGGATCACACAGAGACGCGAACTTGACACCGTGGAGACAGCAACTAAGAAACACAGAGACATAAACCATAAGGCAGAGGACTCTAAGAACCGAGAGACACAGAGGGGAACTCAAACATGCAGACACAGACTTACACAGAACAGAGGGGACAGAGAGAAACGAGAAGGGCAAGGGATCGAAACTAGAAACCATAGAATGACTCACACCAAGTACAATAATACTAAAATCACAAAGAACTAAAACGCTGGGTCAGGAGACCCAGGACCCTGACAAGAACGGGTCCAAGCATCCAAAAGATGAAGGCAGTTTTGTTTTTGGTAGTGGCTTTCCAAATACATCCTTAAATATTGAGAGCTATACCTAAACTTGACAAAGATATCCCAATACCAATATTAGGGATTATATTTAAGAATTTTCTAAATGCTGGAGGGATGTAAATTGACATTAGGATTGAAAAGGATGTCAGGTGACACATTCATTTATTTTGTTTAACAGAAACAAATGTACAGTTTTCAGTATCCCAAGCACCGAGATCATCGCCTGAGCATAGTCAGAGGATCCGCTGTCATCACCAGCAACCTCATCATCACCAGCAACCAAATCATTAGTGGAACTCCATCTCAGCATCTGGCCTCCTGCCCTGTCAATGTCCGGCTTTGCCACCTGAGGTGCCTCATTGGTCAGCTACCAATGAATTATCTCAGCTACCAGCCTCCTGCTAAGCTGTCTGATTGGACATGTTACCTCAGTGCCGATCTCTGGAGTTTCCTCATCCCTACTGCCACTGGCCCATCAGCTGAGCTCCAGGGTTTCTTCGCCTTCATTATTTGCCACATGGCTGGCCTTCAGAATTGCTCCATCTCTACTGTTGGCCTTCCTGCCAACTTCAAGAGTTACTCCATCTCTGCTGCTTTCCACCTGGTTGGCACTCCTCCTGAACTTTTTTTTTTTTTAATTTTTAATTTTGAACAACAAAAACAAACAAACAGAACCCAACAAAAATATAAGAGGAAGAAATTGGGGTACTGTTCCAGGCATCAAACAAATAGAGAGATATAAGCTGAATTAAGTGACAGAATCTTCAAGCCTTTGCTTATATTTATACCATTTAGTCCAATGCTGTTGAAAAAGATGACCTTTTAGTCGTAGAAAGATAGTCAGTCTCTCCATCAGATGTATTTCCTCTATAATCTCTAGGACTTGCTCCGGGGAGGATCTTTCTTAAGCCAATTCCTTGTTATGGCCTTTTTAGATGCGAGCAACAGGATTTTAAAAATATATCTGTTAGATTTGTATTGTTGGATTGTCCTTTATGCCTAGAAATATATATTTAGATATGCTTAGAAGTATATAATCATTTGTAGACTGAAAGAATGTCTCATCCTAGGAGGTCTGTAACAACTCTGTGTAGCATGAAGAGGGGGTGCGTTCACTCCTCTCCAGAGTGTTCTGGCATAGATCACACACCCCTTGGGATCATGAGACCAGCAGGTTTAGGGAAGTTGTTTATGGGGTCACACTCTGACCCTACACGTCATATGTTAATGAGCCTATGTATATTCATGTAACCTAAATAAAAGAGCAGTGTTACGGGGGAACGGACGAGAGCAACTGGGGTCAAGCGAAGGAACGGCCTTTGTCCAGTTCTCTCCCGTGCACGAGAAACATAAAGAACTTTGCCTACTTGTGTCTTGCTTTGCTGTGCAGTTGAATTGTCTTGAACATTCCAGCGAATAGGTTTAAGCTACAAACCTATTAATATCTGTCCTTTTTTAGAATCTAATCTCTAGGTAGCAAGCTGTCAATGGAAAATTGTACTTAGTAGTCAGTATAATCTTTCAGTGATATAAGTTCGCATATGGTAGAATACTGCATGCAGTTATTTGTATTAGGAAATATTTAACCATGTATGCTTAGAGGCGTATAATCAATTGTGTAGTGACAGGATGTGTGATCTCTAGCAGGCTGCAAAAGGCTTGCATTCCTGGAATGCACACCTACATCCTGGGAGCATGGGAAGAGGTCGTACCTTGTTTTATTGTTTTAACGTAGCTATGTCTGTTTTAGTCTAAGTGCCTTTTGTTGTGATGAACTGCTGGACTTCTTCACTGTGTTATCTAGGGTGAACCATCTAGGGTGAGGGGGAGACTACCCTCTTTATGACCAAGGATGTTCCTTTTGTGCTGTTATATACCCCTTTGATCAGCAGGACCCCACACACACACACACACGCACACACACACACAAGCACCCACTGAGGTATAAATAAAGACCGGGGCAGTTTCTCAGTGCGAGTCTCAGTTCTGGAGATTGCCCTTGCTAGCAAGAAGTTCTGTGTGTTTCTCTTCTCTGAGTCTTTACTGAAGAAGTGTTTTAGAGTATATTTCTTTACACAAACCCAGTAAGAAGATCCTGGGATCCTTAGGGATGGCATAGATCATGATGTCATCTGTTAACTTGGATATAAAAAGAAGGCAGTTGTGTACTCATCCAAAAGACACTTCAACCGTTGCCTACTGGTGGTGGTCAAAGGGCCCGGTGGCGCCAGTGTCCGGCAGCCTCGCCTCTGTCAGTGCGCCCCATGGCAGCTGTGGCTACAATGTAGCTTGCCATCACCAGTGTGTGAATGGGTGGAACACTGGTTGTGTAAAGCGCTTTGGGGTCCTTAGGGACTAGAAAAGCGCTATACAAATACAGGCCATTTACCATTTACAAAATAATCTAATTGGAGTTTTCCACTCAAATTCCCTCTACCTTTTGGAACTAGTTGATGTTTGTTGTGTGATATACATTGAGAGCCAATCACACTCTGACAGTCCAATTTTCAACTTGTTGTTGCCATTTTGTTTTTGTAGTCCTTGGTAGAGTTAGACACGGTTTTGGTAGGCAGACCTCCTTGCCCTGGGGAGGAGGCGCTCTTTATTTCTGTATTGTAAAAATGATGTCCAGATCCATATTTTCCAGATTAAATTCTGTTTTAAATTTTTTAAACGATTTAAGAGAGCAAAGTTCATCACAGTTCACTGTTAAATCCAAAGCTTAAAAGTTCACTTCACATTGATCCAGTGTCTCAGAATGGCAGCTGTAGTGCAGTTTGGCCAGCTGTAGACCTGACTGGTGATTAGAATGCAATTTTTGAGCACTTTCCATTGCAAAACGTGCCGAAATAGCTCAGCTGGGAGAGCGTTAGACTGAAGATCTAAAGGACCCTAGTTCGATCCTGGGTTTCGGCAAAGCTATTTTGGTCACCATCTAGGGCTTGGTAGGTTTGTTGGTAGGACTTCATTATACGGCCTACAACTACGTGGATCATTGCCATCAAATGAGAAAACAAACACAGATGGTGCAGCTTGCAAACGTCCATCAAGTGGAGGTGGAATTTGAAGAAGGTCCTCCTTCAGAAGCTCCCAGGCCTCACCCATTATACCATTGACTTACCTAGGGCTTTGTAGGTTGGGTGATCACACGTCATAATACAGCCTAGCGATGTTTCCCCTAGAATCAAATCCTTCCCTTGGCTCTTGTCTGAAATGACCATTTAATAATATCTAACTGCAAACCCTCACCAGTACCTACAGTAAAATGAGAGGATAAGAGATCACGTTTTTACAGAAAAGATAGACAATATGTGTCCCAGAGGACAAACACGTGACTCTTGATACCTGGGTAGCTCAGATGGAAAAGCATCAGACTTTTAATCTGAGGGTCCAGGGTTCAAGTCCCTGTCCAGGTGTCTCCTTTGGATCCTTGCCCTTCCATGGCTTTACCTAACAAGCTCAGTTGTTCTTGATAGTTCTGTGACCTCATTGTCATCTTTAGCAAAGTCCATAGACTGCAGGTGGGATGACGATATGGGATTTGTGGATATCAGGGACAGAGGCCTCTTTCAGATAATCCCACCGTACAAGCTCTGTAAAGAATCTTTTCCTGCCCCTCGGTCCAACTCACCGCCAGTTGGTTCTCAGCTCAGCTCCTTTGCGAAACCCGGTGTCTAAGACATGCCAATCTCACCAAATCCGCCCTGGGTTTCTCGACACGTTACACTTTCACTTTTTTTCTGTCTTGCTTTGGGTGGGACAACATTTAAGAGAGCAAAGTTCATCACAGTTCACTGTTAAATCCAAAGCTTAAAAGTTCACTTCACATTGATCCAGTGTCTCAGAATGGCAGCTGTAGTGCAGTTTGGCCACCTGTAGACCTGACTGGTGATTAGAATGCAATTTTTGAGCACTTTCCATTGCAAAACGTGCCGAAATAGCTCAGCTAGGAGAGCGTTAGACTGAAGATCTAAAGGACCCTAGTTCGATCCTGGGTTTCGGCAAAGCTCTTTTGGTCACCATCTAGGGCTTGGTAGGTTTGTTGGTAGGACTTCATTATACGGCCTACAACTACGTGGATCATTGCCATCAAATGAGAAAACAAACACAGATGGTGCAGCTTGCAAACGTCCATCAAGTGGAGGTGGAATTTGAAGAAGGTCCTCCTTCAGAAGCTCCCAGGCCTCACCCATTATACCATTGACTTACCTAGGGCTTTGTAGGTTGGGTGATCACACGTCATAATACAGCCTAGCGATGTTTCCCCTAGAATCAAATCCTTCCCTTGGCTCTTGTCTGAAATGACCATTTAATAATATCTAACTGCAAACCCTCACCAGTACCTACAGTAAAATGAGAGGATAAGAGATCACGTTTTTACAGAAAAGATAGACAATATGTGTCCCAGAGGACAAACACGTGACTCTTGATACCTGGGTAGCTCAGATGGAAAAGCATCAGACTTTTAATCTGAGGGTCCAGGGTTCAAGTCCCTGTCCAGGTGTCTCCTTTGGATCCTTGCCCTTCCATGGCTTTACCTAACAAGCTCAGTTGTTCTTGATAGTTCTGTGACCTCATTGTCATCTTTAGCAAAGTCCATAGACTGCAGGTGGGATGACGATATGGGATTTGTGGATATCAGGGACAGAGGCCTCTTTCAGATAATCCCACCGTACAAGCTCTGTAAAGAATCTTTTCCTGCCCCTCGGTCCAACTCACCGCCAGTTGGTTCTCAGCTCAGCTCCTTTGCGAAACCCGGTGTCTAAGACATGCCAATCTCACCAAATCCGCCCTGGGTTTCTCGACACGTTACACTTTCACTTTTTTTCTGTCTTGCTTTGGGTGGGACAACATTTAAGAGAGCAAAGTTCATCACAGTTCACTGTTAAATCCAAAGCTTAAAAGTTCACTTCACATTGATCCAGTGTCTCAGAATGGCAGCTGTAGTGCAGTTTGGCCACCTGTAGACCTGACTGGTGATTAGAATGCAATTTTTGAGCACTTTCCATTGCAAAACGTGCCGAAATAGCTCAGCTAGGAGAGCGTTAGACTGAAGATCTAAAGGACCCTAGTTCGATCCTGGGTTTCGGCAAAGCTCTTTTGGTCACCATCTAGGGCTTGGTAGGTTTGTTGGTAGGACTTCATTATACGGCCTACAACTACGTGGATCATTGCCATCAAATGAGAAAACAAACACAGATGGTGCAGCTTGCAAACGTCCATCAAGTGGAGGTGGAATTTGAAGAAGGTCCTCCTTCAGAAGCTCCCAGGCCTCACCCATTATACCATTGACTTACCTAGGGCTTTGTAGGTTGGGTGATCACACGTCATAATACAGCCTAGCGATGTTTCCCCTAGAATCAAATCCTTCCCTTGGCTCTTGTCTGAAATGACCATTTAATAATATCTAACTGCAAACCCTCACCAGTACCTACAGTAAAATGAGAGGATAAGAGATCACGTTTTTACAGAAAAGATAGACAATATGTGTCCCAGAGGACAAACACGTGACTCTTGATACCTGGGTAGCTCAGATGGAAAAGCATCAGACTTTTAATCTGAGGGTCCAGGGTTCAAGTCCCTGTCCAGGTGTCTCCTTTGGATCCTTGCCCTTCCATGGCTTTACCTAACAAGCTCAGTTGTTCTTGATAGTTCTGTGACCTCATTGTCATCTTTAGCAAAGTCCATAGACTGCAGGTGGGATGACGATATGGGATTTGTGGATATCAGGGACAGAGGCCTCTTTCAGATAATCCCACCGTACAAGCTCTGTAAAGAATCTTTTCCTGCCCCTCGGTCCAACTCACCGCCAGTTGGTTCTCAGCTCAGCTCCTTTGCGAAACCCGGTGTCTAAGACATGCCAATCTCACCAAATCCGCCCTGGGTTTCTCGACACGTTACACTTTCACTTTTTTTCTGTCTTACTTTGGGTGGGACAACATTTAAGAGAGCAAAGTTCATCACAGTTCACTGTTAAATCCAAAGCTTAAAAGTTCACTTCACATTGATCCAGTGTCTCAGAATGGCAGCTGTAGTGCAGTTTGGCCACCTGTAGACCTGACTGGTGATTAGAATGCAATTTTTGAGCACTTTCCATTGCAAAACGTGCCGAAATAGCTCAGCTGGGAGAGCGTTAGACTGAAGATCTAAAGGACCCTAGTTCGATCCTGGGTTTCGGCAAAGCTCTTTTGGTCACCATCTAGGGCTTGGTAGGTTTGTTGGTAGGACTTCATTATACGGCCTACAACTACGTGGATCATTGCCATCAAATGAGAAAACAAACACAGATGGTGCAGCTTGCAAACGTCCATCAAGTGGAGGTGGAATTTGAAGAAGGTCCTCCTTCAGAAGCTCCCAGGCCTCACCCATTATACCATTGACTTACCTAGGGCTTTGTAGGTTGGGTGATCACACGTCATAATACAGCCTAGCGATTTTTCCCCTAGAATCAAATCCTTCCCTTGGCTCTTGTCTGAAATGACCATTTAATAATATCTAACTGCAAATCCTCACCAGTACCTACAGTAAAATGAGAGGATAAGAGATCACGTTTTTACAGAAAAGAAAGACAATATGTGTCCCAGAGGACAAACACGTGACTCTTGTTACCTGGGTAGCTCAGATGGAAGAGCATCAGACTTTTAATCTGAGGGTCCAGGGTTCAAGTCCCTGTCCAGGTGTCTCCTTTGGATCCTTGCCCTTCCATGGCTTTACCTAACAAGCTCAGTTGTTCTTGATAGTTCTGTGACCTCATTGTCATCTTTAGCAAAGTCCATAGACTGCAGGTGGGATGACGATATGGGATTTGTGGATATCAGGGACAGAGGCCTCTTTCAGATAATCCCACCGTACAAGCTCTGTAAAGAATCTTTTCCTGCCCCTCGGTCCAACTCACCGCCAGTTGGTTCTCAGCTCAGCTCCTTTGCGAAACCCGGTGTCTAAGACATGCCAATCTCACCAAATCCGCCCTGGGTTTCTCGACACGTTACACTTTCACTTTTTTTCTGTCTTACTTTGGGTGGGACAACATTTAAGAGAGCAAAGTTCATCACAGTTCACTGTTAAATCCAAAGCTTAAAAGTTCACTTCACATTGATCCAGTGTCTCAGAATGGCAGCTGTAGTGCAGTTTGGCCAGCTGTAGACCTGACTGGTGATTAGAATGCAATTTTTGAGCACTTTCCATTGCAAAACGTGCCGAAATAGCTCAGCTGGGAGAGCGTTAGACTGAAGATCTAAAGGACCCTAGTTCGATCCTGGGTTTCGGCAAAGCTCTTTTGGTCACCATCTAGGGCTTGGTAGGTTTGTTGGTAGGACTTCATTATACGGCCTACAACTACGTGGATCATTGCCATCAAATGAGAAAACAAACACAGATGGTGCAGCTTGCAAACGTCCATCAAGTGGAGGTGGAATTTGAAGAAGGTCCTCCTTCAGAAGCTCCCAGGCCTCACCCATTATACCATTGACTTACCTAGGGCTTTGTAGGTTGGGTGATCACACGTCATAATACAGCCTAGCGATTTTTCCCCTAGAATCAAATCCTTCCCTTGGCTCTTGTCTGAAATGACCATTTAATAATATCTAACTGCAAATCCTCACCAGTACCTACAGTAAAATGAGAGGATAAGAGATCACGTTTTTACAGAAAAGAAAGACAATATGTGTCCCAGAGGACAAACACGTGACTCTTGTTACCTGGGTAGCTCAGATGGAAGAGCATCAGACTTTTAATCTGAGGGTCCAGGGTTCAAGTCCCTGTCCAGGTGTCTCCTTTGGATCCTTGCCCTTCCATGGCTTTACCTAACAAGCTCAGTTGTTCTTGATAGTTCTGTGACCTCATTGTCATCTTTAGCAAAGTCCATAGACTGCAGGTGGGATGACGATATGGGATTTGTGGATATCAGGGACAGAGGCCTCTTTCAGATAATCCCACCGTACAAGCTCTGTAAAGAATCTTTTCCTGCCCCTCGGTCCAACTCACCGCCAGTTGGTTCTCAGCTCAGCTCCTTTGCGAAACCCGGTGTCTAAGACATGCCAATCTCACCAAATCCGCCCTGGGTTTCTCGACACGTTACACTTTCACTTTTTTTCTGTCTTACTTTAAGAGAGCAACTTTGCTCTTTAAGAGAGCAAAGTTCATCACAGTTCACTGTTAAATCCAAAGCTTAAAAGTTCACTTCACATTGATCCAGTGTCTCAGAATGGCAGCTGTAGTGCAGTTTGGCCAGCTGTAGACCTGACTGGTGATTAGAATGCAATTTTTGAGCACTTTCCATTGCAAAACGTGCCGAAATAGCTCAGCTGGGAGCGCGTTAGACTGAAGATCTAAAGGACCCTAGTTCGATCCTGGGTTTCGGCAAAGCTATTTTGGTCACCATCTAGGGCTTGGTAGTTTTGTTGGTAGGACTTCATTATACGGCCTACAACTACGTGGATCATTGCCATCAAATGAGAAAACAAACACAGATGGTGCAGCTTGCAAACATCCATCAAGTGGAGGTGGAATTTGAAGAAGGTCCTCCTTCAGAAGCTCTCAGACCTCACCCATTATACCATTGACTTACCTAGGGCTTGGTAGGTTGGGTGATCACACGTCATAATACAGCCTAGCGATGTTTCCCCTAGAATCAAATCCTTCCCTTGGCTCTTGTCTGAAATGACCATTTAATAATATCTAACTGCAAATCCTCACCAGTACCTACAGTATAATGAGAGGATAAGAGATCACGTTTTTACAGAAAAGAAAGACAATATGTGTCCCAGAGGACAAACACGTGACTCTTGTTACCTGGGTAGCTCAGATGGAAGAGCATCAGACTTTTAATCTGAGGGTCCAGGGTTCAAGTCCCTGTCCAGGTGTCTCCTTTGGATCCTTGCCCTTCCATGGCTTTACCTAACAAGCTCAGTTGTTCTTGATAGTTCTGTGACCTCATTGTCATCTTTAGCAAAGTCCATAGACTGCAGGTGGGATGACGATATGGGATTTGTGGATATCAGGGACAGAGGCCTCTTTCAGATAATCCCACCGTACAAGCTCTGTAAAGAATCTTTTCCTGCCCCTCGGTCCAACTCACCGCCAGTTGGTTCTCAGCTCAGCTCCTTTGCGAAACCCGGTGTCTAAGACATGCCAATCTCACCAAATCCGCCCTGGCTTTCTCGACACGTTACACTTTCACTTTTTTTCTGTCTTACTTTGGGTGGGACAACATTTAAGAGAGCAAAGTTCATCACAGTTCACTGTTAAATCCAAAGCTTAAAAGTTCACTTCACATTGATCCAGTGTCTCAGAATGGCAGCTGTAGTGCAGTTTGGCCAGCTGTAGACCTGACTGGTGATTAGAATGCAATTTTTGAGCACTTTCCATTGCAAAACGTGCCGAAATAGCTCAGCTGGGAGCGCGTTAGACTGAAGATCTAAAGGACCCTAGTTCGATCCTGGGTTTCGGCAAAGCACTTTTGGTCACCATCTAGGGCTTGGTAGGTTTGTTGGTAGGACTTCATTATACGGCCTACAACTACGTGGATCATTGCCATCAAATGAGAAAACAAACACAGATGGTGCAGCTTGCAAACGTCCATCAAGTGGAGGTGGAATTTGAAGAAGGTCCTCCTTCAGAAGCTCCCAGGCCTCACCCATTATACCATTGACTTACCTAGGGCTTTGTAGGTTGGGTGATCACACGTCATAATACAGCCTAGCGATGTTTCCCCTAGAATCAAATCCTTCCCTTGGCTCTTGTCTGAAATGACCATTTAATAATATCTAACTGCAAATCCTCACCAGTACCTACAGTAAAATGAGAGGATAAGAGATCACGTTTTTACAGAAAAGAAAGACAATATGTGTCCCAGAGGACAAACACGTGACTCTTGTTACCTGGGTAGCTCAGATGGAAGAGCATCAGACTTTTAATCTGAGGGTCCAGGGTTCAAGTCCCTGTCCAGGTGTCTCCTTTGGATCCTTGCCCTTCCATGGCTTTACCTAACAAGCTCAGTTGTTCTTGATAGTTCTGTGACCTCATTGTCATCTTTAGCAAAGTCCATAGACTGCAGGTGGGATGACGATATGGGATTTGTGGATATCAGGGACAGAGGCCTCTTTCAGATAATCCCACCGTACAAGCTCTGTAAAGAATCTTTTCCTGCCCCTCGGTCCAACTCACCGCCAGTTGGTTCTCAGCTCAGCTCCTTTGCGAAACCTGGTGTCTAAGACATGCCAATCTCACCAAATCCGCCCTGGGTTTCTCGACACGTTACACTTTCACTTTTTTTCTGTCTTACTTTGGGTGGGACAACATTTAAGAGAGCAAAGTTCATCACAGTTCACTGTTAAATCCAAAGCTTAAAAGTTCACTTCACATTGATCCAGTGTCTCAGAATGGCAGCTGTAGTGCAGTTTGGCCAGCTGTAGACCTGACTGGTCATTAGAATGCAATTTTTGAGCACTTTCCATTGCAAAACGTGCCGAAATAGCTCAGCTGGGAGAGCGTTAGACTGAAGATCTAAAGGACCCTAGTTCGATCCTGGGTTTCGGCAAAGCTATTTTGGTCACCATCTAGGGCTTGGTAGGTTTGTTGGTAGGACTTCATTATACGGCCTACAACTACGTGGATCATTGCCATCAAATGAGAAAACAAACACAGATGGTGCAGCTTGCAAACGTCCATCAAGTGGAGGTGGAATTTGAAGAAGGTCCTCCTTCAGAAGCTCCCAGGCCTCACCCATTATACCATTGACTTACCTAGGGCTTGGTAGGTTGGGTGATCACACGTCATAATACAGCCTAGCGATGTTTCCCCTAGAATCAAATCCTTCCCTTGGCTCTTGTCTGAAATGACCATTTAATAATATCTAACTGCAAATCCTCACCAGTACCTACAGTAAAATGAGAGGATAAGAGATCACGTTTTTACAGAAAAGAAAGACAATATGTGTCCCAGAGGACAAACACGTGACTCTTGTTACCTGGGTAGCTCAGATGGAAGAGCATCAGACTTTTAATCTGAGGGTCCAGGGTTCAAGTCCCTGTCCAGGTGTCTCCTTTGGATCCTTGCCCTTCCATGGCTTTACCTAACAAGCTCAGTTGTTCTTGATAATTCTGTGACCTCATTGTCATCTTTAGCAAAGTCCATAGACTGCAGGTGGGATGACGATATGGGATTTGTGGATATCAGGGACAGAGGCCTCTTTCAGATAATCCCACCGTACAAGCTCTGTAAAGAATCTTTTCCTGCCCCTCGGTCCAACTCACCGCCAGTTGGTTCTCAGCTCAGCTCCTTTGCGAAACCCGGTGTCTAAGACATGCCAATCTCACCAAATCCGCCCTGGGTTTCTCGACACGTTACACTTTCACTTTTTTTCTGTCTTACTTTAAGAGAGCAACTTTGCTCTTTAAGAGAGCAAAGTTCATCACAGTTCACTGTTAAATCCAAAGCTTAAAAGTTCACTTCACATTGATCCAGTGTCTCAGAATGGCAGCTGTAGTGCAGTTTGGCCAGCTGTAGACCTGACTGGTCATTAGAATGCAATTTTTGAGCACTTTCCATTGCAAAACGTGCCGAAATAGCTCAGCTGGGAGAGCGTTAGACTGAAGATCTAAAGGACCCTAGTTCGATCCTGGGTTTCGGCAAAGCTATTTTGGTCACCATCTAGGGCTTGGTAGGTTTGTTGGTAGGACTTCATTATACGGCCTACAACTACGTGGATCATTGCCATCAAATGAGAAAACAAACACAGATGGTGCATCTTGCAAACGTCCATCAAGTGGAGGTGGAATTTGAAGAAGGTCCTCCTTCAGAAGCTCCCAGGCCTCACCCATTATACCATTGACTTACCTAGGGCTTTGTAGGTTGGGTGATCACACGTCATAATACAGCCTAGCGATGTTTCCCCTAGAATCAAATCCTTCCCTTGGCTCTTGTCTGAAATGACCATTTAATAATATCTAACTGCAAATCCTCACCAGTACCTACAGTAAAATGAGAGGATAAGAGATCACGTTTTTACAGAAAAGAAAGACAATATGTGTCCCAGAGGACAAACACGTGACTCTTGTTACCTGGGTAGCTCAGATGGAAGAGCATCAGACTTTTAATCTGAGGGTCCAGGGTTCAAGTCCCTGTCCAGGTGTCTCCTTTGGATCCTTACCCTTCCATGGCTTTACCTAACAAGCTCAGTTGTTCTTGATAGTTCTGTGACCTCATTGTCATCTTTAGCAAAGTCCATAGACTGCAGGTGGGATGACGATATGGGATTTGTGGATATCAGGGACAGAGGCCTCTTTCAGATAATCCCACCGTACAAGCTCTGTAAAGAATCTTTTCCTTCCCCTCGGTCCAACTCACCGCCAGTTGGTTCTCAGCTCAGCTCCTTTGCGAAACCCGGTGTCTAAGACATGCCAATCTCACCAAATCCGCCCTGGGTTTCTCGACACGTTACACTTTCACTTTTTTTCTGTCTTACTTTGGGTGGGACAACATTTAAGAGAGCAAAGTTCATCACAGTTCACTGTTAAATCCAAAGCTTAAAAGTTCACTTCACATTGATCCAGTGTCTCAGAATGGCAGCTGTAGTGCAGTTTGGCCAGCTGTAGACCTGACTGGTCATTAGAATGCAATTTTTGAGCACTTTCCATTGCAAAACGTGCCGAAATAGCTCAGCTGGGAGAGCGTTAGACTGAAGATCTAAAGGACCCTAGTTCGATCCTGGGTTTCGGCAAAGCTATTTTGGTCACCATCTAGGGCTTGGTAGGTTTGTTGGTAGGACTTCATTATACGGCCTACAACTACGTGGATCATTGCCATCAAATGAGAAAACAAACACAGATGGTGCAGCTTGCAAACGTCCATCAAGTGGAGGTGGAATTTGAAGAAGGTCCTCCTTCAGAAGCTCCCAGGCCTCACCCATTATACCATTGACTTACCTAGGGCTTTGTAGGTTGGGTGATCACACGTCATAATACAGCCTAGCGATGTTTCCCCTAGAATCAAATCCTTCCCTTGGCTCTTGTCTGAAATGACCATTTAATAATATCTAACTGCAAATCCTCACCAGTACCTACAGTAAAATGAGAGGATAAGAGATCACGTTTTTACAGAAAAGAAAGACAATATGTGTCCCAGAGGACAAACACGTGACTCTTGTTACCTGGGTAGCTCAGATGGAAGAGCATCAGACTTTTAATCTGAGGGTCCAGGGTTCAAGTCCCTGTCCAGGTGTCTCCTTTGGATCCTTACCCTTCCATGGCTTTACCTAACAAGCTCAGTTGTTCTTGATAGTTCTGTGACCTCATTGTCATCTTTAGCAAAGTCCATAGACTGCAGGTGGGATGACGATATGGGATTTGTGGATATCAGGGACAGAGGCCTCTTTCAGATAATCCCACCGTACAAGCTCTGTAAAGAATCTTTTCCTGCCCCTCGGTCCAACTCACCGCCAGTTGGTTCTCAGCTCAGCTCCTTTGCGAAACCCGGTGTCTAAGACATGCCAATCTCACCAAATCCGCCCTGGGTTTCTTGACACGTTACACTTTCACTTTTTTTCTGTCTTACTTTGGGTGGGACAACATTTAAGAGAGCAAAGTTCATCACAGTTCACTGTTAAATCCAAAGCTTAAAAGTTCACTTCACATTGATCCAGTGTCTCAGAATGGCAGCTGTAGTGCAGTTTGGCCAGCTGTAGACCTGACTGGTGATTAGAATGCAATTTTTGAGCACTTTCCATTGCAAAACGTGCCGAAATAGCTCAGCTGGGAGAGCGTTAGACTGAAGATCTAAAGGACCCTAGTTCGATCCTGGGTTTCGGCAAAGCACTTTTGGTCACCATCTAGGGCTTGGTAGGTTTGTTGGTAGGACTTCATTATACGGCCTACAACTACGTGGATCATTGCCATCAAATGAGAAAACAAACACAGATGGTGCAGCTTGCAAACGTCCATCAAGTGGAGGTGGAATTTGAAGAAGGTCCTCCTTCAGAAGCTCACAGGCCTCACCCATTATACCATTGACTTACCTAGGGCTTTGTAGGTTGGGTGATCACACGTCATAATACAGCCTAGCGATGTTTCCCCTAGAATCAAATCCTTCCCTTGGCTCTTGTCTGAAATGACCATTTAATAATATCTAACTGCAAATCCTCACCAGTACCTACAGTAAAATGAGAGGATAAGAAATCACATTTTTACAGAAAAGAAAGACAATATGTGTCCCAGAGGACAAACACGTGACTCTTGTTACCTGAGTAGCTCAGATGGAAGAGCATCAGACTTTTAATCTGAGGGTCCAGGGTTCAAGTCCCTGTCCAGGTGTCTCCTTTGGATCCTTACCCTTCCATGGCTTTACCTAACAAGCTCAGTTGTTCTTGATAGTTCTGTGACCTCATTGTCATCTTTAGCAAAGTCCATAGACTGCAGGTGGGATGACGATATGGGATTTGTGGATATCAGGGACAGAGGCCTCTTTCAGATAATCCCACCGTACAAGCTCTGTAAAGAATCTTTTCCTTCCCCTCGGTCCAACTCACCGCCAGTTGGTTCTCAGCTCAGCTCCTTTGCGAAACCCGGTGTCTAAGACATGCCAATCTCACCAAATCCGCCCTGGGTTTCTCGACACGTTACACTTTCACTTTTTTTCTGTCTTACTTTGGGTGGGACAACATTTAAGAGAGCAAAGTTCATCACAGTTCACTGTTAAATCCAAAGCTTAAAAGTTCACTTCACATTGATCCAGTGTCTCAGAATGGCAGCTGTAGTGCAGTTTGGCCAGCTGTAGACCTGACTGGTGATTAGAATGCAATTTTTGAGCACTTTCCATTGCAAAACGTGCCGAAATAGCTCAGCTGGGAGAGCGTTAGACTGAAGATCTAAAGGACCCTAGTTCGATCCTGGGTTTCGGCAAAGCTCTTTTGGTCACCATCTAGGGCTTGGTAGGTTTGTTGGTAGGACTTCATTATACGGCCTACAACTACGTGGATCATTGCCATCAAATGAGAAAACAAACACAGATGGTGCAGCTTGCAAACGTCCATCAAGTGGAGGTGGAATTTGAAGAAGGTCCTCCTTCAGAAGCTCCCAGGCCTCACCCATTATACCATTGACTTACCTAGGGCTTTGTAGGTTGGGTGATCACACGTCATAATACAGCCTAGCGATGTTTCCCCTAGAATCAAATCCTTCCCTTGGCTCTTGTCTGAAATGACCATTTAATAATATCTAACTGCAAATCCTCACCAGTACCTACAGTAAAATGAGAGGATAAGAGATCACGTTTTTACAGAAAAGAAAGACAATATGTGTCCCAGAGGACAAACACGTGACTCTTGTTACCTGGGTAGCTCAGATGGAAGAGCATCAGACTTTTAATCTGAGGGTCCAGGGTTCAAGTCCCTGTCCAGGTGTCTCCTTTGGATCCTTACCCTTCCATGGCTTTACCTAACAAGCTCAGTTGTTCTTGATAGTTCTGTGACCTCATTGTCATCTTTAGCAAAGTCCATAGACTGCAGGTGGGATGACGATATGGGATTTGTGGATATCAGGGACAGAGGCCTCTTTCAGATAATCCCACCGTACAAGCTCTGTAAAGAATCTTTTCCTTCCCCTCGGTCCAACTCACCGCCAGTTGGTTCTCAGCTCAGCTCCTTTGCGAAACCCGGTGTCTAAGACATGCCAATCTCACCAAATCCGCCCTGGCTTTCTCGACACGTTACACTTTCACTTTTTTTCTGTCTTACTTTGGGTGGGACAACATTTAAGAGAGCAAAGTTCATCACAGTTCACTGTTAAATCCAAAGCTTAAAAGTTCACTTCACATTGATCCAGTGTCTCAGAATGGCAGCTGTAGTGCAGTTTGGCCAGCTGTAGACCTGACTGGTGATTAGAATGCAATTTTTGAGCACTTTCCATTGCAAAACGTGCCGAAATAGCTCAGCTGGGAGAGCGTTAGACTGAAGATCTAAAGGACCCTAGTTCGATCCTGGGTTTCGGCAAAGCTCTTTTGGTCACCATCTAGGGCTTGGTAGGTTTGTTGGTAGGACTTCATTATACGGCCTACAACTACGTGGATCATTGCCATCAAATGAGAAAACAAACACAGATGGTGCAGCTTGCAAACGTCCATCAAGTGGAGGTGGAATTTGAAGAAGGTCCTCCTTCAGAAGCTCCCAGGCCTCACCCATTATACCATTGACTTACCTAGGGCTTTGTAGGTTGGGTGATCACACGTCATAATACAGCCTAGCGATGTTTCCCCTAGAATCAAATCCTTCCCTTGGCTCTTGTCTGAAATGACCATTTAATAATATCTAACTGCAAATCCTCACCAGTACCTACAGTAAAATGAGAGGATAAGAGATCACGTTTTTACAGAAAAGAAAGACAA
Organism: Maylandia zebra; assembly: GCF_041146795.1. Lineage (NCBI taxonomy): Eukaryota > Metazoa > Chordata > Actinopteri > Cichliformes > Cichlidae > Maylandia > Maylandia zebra. The sequence goes on from NC_135171.1 coordinate 18,313,349, forward strand.
TATGTGTCCCAGAGGACAAACACGTGACTCTTGTTACCTGGGTAGCTCAGATGGAAGAGCATCAGACTTTTAATCTGAGGGTCCAGGGTTCAAGTCCCTGTCCAGGTGTCTCCTTTGGATCCTTGCCCTTCCATGGCTTTACCTAACAAGCTCAGTTGTTCTTGATAGTTCTGTGACCTCATTGTCATCTTTAGCAAAGTCCATAGACTGCAGGTGGGATGACGATATGGGATTTGTGGATATCAGGGACAGAGGCCTCTTTCAGATAATCCCACCGTACAAGCTCTGTAAAGAATCTTTTCCTGCCCCTCGGTCCAACTCACCGCCAGTTGGTTCTCAGCTCAGCTCCTTTGCGAAACCCGGTGTCTAAGACATGCCAATCTCACCAAATCCGCCCTGGGTTTCTCGACACGTTACACTTTCACTTTTTTTCTGTCTTACTTTGGGTGGGACAACATTTAAGAGAGCAAAGTTCATCACAGTTCACTGTTAAATCCAAAGCTTAAAAGTTCACTTCACATTGATCCAGTGTCTCAGAATGGCAGCTGTAGTGCAGTTTGGCCAGCTGTAGACCTGACTGGTGATTAGAATGCAATTTTTGAGCACTTTCCATTGCAAAACGTGCCGAAATAGCTCAGCTGGGAGAGCGTTAGACTGAAGATCTAAAGGACCCTAGTTCGATCCTGGGTTTCGGCAAAGCTATTTTGGTCACCATCTAGGGCTTGGTAGGTTTGTTGGTAGGACTTCATTATACGGCCTACAACTACGTGGATCATTGCCATCAAATGAGAAAACAAACACAGATGGTGCAGCTTGCAAACGTCCATCAAGTGGAGGTGGAATTTGAAGAAGGTCCTCCTTCAGAAGCTCCCAGGCCTCACCCATTATACCATTGACTTACCTAGGGCTTTGTAGGTTGGGTGATCACACGTCATAATACAGCCTAGCGATGTTTCCCCTAGAATCAAATCCTTCCCTTGGCTCTTGTCTGAAATGACCATTTAATAATATCTAACTGCAAATCCTCACCAGTACCTACAGTAAAATGAGAGGATAAGAGATCACGTTTTTACAGAAAAGAAAGACAATATGTGTCCCAGAGGACAAACACGTGACTCTTGTTGCCTGGGTAGCTCAGATGGAAGAGCATCAGACTTTTAATCTGAGGGTCCAGGGTTCAAGTCCCTGTCCAGGTGTCTCCTTTGGATCCTTGCCCTTCCATGGCTTTACCTAACAAGCTCAGTTGTTCTTGATAGTTCTGTGACCTCATTGTCATCTTTAGCAAAGTCCATAGACTGCAGGTGGGATGACGATATGGGATTTGTGGATATCAGGGACAGAGGCCTCTTTCAGATAATCCCACCGTACAAGCTCTGTAAAGAATCTTTTCCTGCCCCTCGGTCCAACTCACCACCAGTTGGTTCTCAGCTCAGCTCCTTTGCGAAACCCGGTGTCTAAGACATGCCAATCTCACCAAATCCGCCCTGGGTTTCTCGACACGTTACACTTTCACTTTTTTTCTGTCTTACTTTAAGAGAGCAACTTTGCTCTTTAAGAGAGCAAAGTTCATCACAGTTCACTGTTAAATCCAAAGCTTAAAAGTTCACTTCACATTGATCCAGTGTCTCAGAATGGCAGCTGTAGTGCAGTTTGGCCAGCTGTAGACCTGACTGGTGATTAGAATGCAATTTTTGAGCACTTTCCATTGCAAAACGTGCCGAAATAGCTCAGCTGGGAGAGCGTTAGACTGAAGATCTAAAGGACCCTAGTTCGATCCTGGGATTCGGCAAAGCTCTTTTGGTCACCATCTAGGGCTTGGTAGGTTTGTTGGTAGGACTTCATTATACGGCCTACAACTACGTGGATCATTGCCATCAAATGAGAAAACAAACACAGATGGTGCAGCTTGCAAACGTCCATCAAGTGGAGGTGGAATTTGAAGAAGGTCCTCCTTCAGAAGCTCCCAGGCCTCACCCATTATACCATTGACTTACCTAGGGCTTTGTAGGTTGGGTGATCACACGTCATAATACAGCCTAGCGATGTTTCCCCTAGAATCAAATCCTTCCCTTGGCTCTTGTCTGAAATGACCATTTAATAATATCTAACTGCAAATCCTCACCAGTACCTACAGTAAAATGAGAGATAAGAGATCACGTTTTTACAGAAAAGAAAGACAATATGTGTCCCAGAGGACAAACACGTGACTCTTGTTACCTGGGTAGCTCAGATGGAAGAGCATCAGACTTTTAATCTGAGGGTCCAGGGTTCAAGTCCCTGTCCAGGTGTCTCCTTTGGATCCTTGCCCTTCCATGGCTTTACCTAACAAGCTCAGTTGTTCTTGATAGTTCTGTGACCTCATTGTCATCTTTAGCAAAGTCCATAGACTGCAGGTGGGATGACGATATGGGATTTGTGGATATCAGGGACAGAGGCCTCTTTCAGATAATCCCACCGTACAAGCTCTGTAAAGAATCTTTTCCTGCCCCTCGGTCCAACTCACCGCCAGTTGGTTCTCAGCTCAGCTCCTTTGCGAAACCCGGTGTCTAAGACATGCCAATCTCACCAAATCCGCCCTGGGTTTCTCGACACGTTACACTTTCACTTTTTTTCTGTCTTACTTTGGGTGGGACAACATTTAAGAGAGCAAAGTTCATCACAGTTCACTGTTAAATCCAAAGCTTAAAAGTTCACTTCACATTGATCCAGTGTCTCAGAATGGCAGCTGTAGTGCAGTTTGGCCAGCTGTAGACCTGACTGGTGATTAGAATGCAATTTTTGAGCACTTTCCATTGCAAAACGTGCCGAAATAGCTCAGCTGGGAGAGCGTTAGACTGAAGATCTAAAGGACCCTAGTTCGATCCTGGGTTTCGGCAAAGCTATTTTGGTCACCATCTAGGGCTTGGTAGGTTTGTTGGTAGGACTTCATTATACGGCCTACAACTACGTGGATCATTGCCATCAAATGAGAAAACAAACACAGATGGTGCAGCTTGCAAACGTCCATCAAGTGGAGGTGGAATTTGAAGAAGGTCCTCCTTCAGAAGCTCCCAGGCCTCACCCATTATACCATTGACTTACCTAGGGCTTTGTAGGTTGGGTGATCACACGTCATAATACAGCCTAGCGATGTTTCCCCTAGAATCAAATCCTTCCCTTGGCTCTTGTCTGAAATGACCATTTAATAATATCTAACTGCAAATCCTCACCAGTACCTACAGTAAAATGAGAGGATAAGAGATCACGTTTTTACAGAAAAGAAAGACAATATGTGTCCCAGAGGACAAACACGTGACTCTTGTTGCCTGGGTAGCTCAGATGGAAGAGCATCAGACTTTTAATCTGAGGGTCCAGGGTTCAAGTCCCTGTCCAGGTGTCTCCTTTGGATCCTTGCCCTTCCATGGCTTTACCTAACAAGCTCAGTTGTTCTTGATAGTTCTGTGACCTCATTGTCATCTTTAGCAAAGTCCATAGACTGCAGGTGGGATGACGATATGGGATTTGTGGATATCAGGGACAGAGGCCTCTTTCAGATAATCCCACCGTACAAGCTCTGTAAAGAATCTTTTCCTGCCCCTCGGTCCAACTCACCACCAGTTGGTTCTCAGCTCAGCTCCTTTGCGAAACCCGGTGTCTAAGACATGCCAATCTCACCAAATCCGCCCTGGGTTTCTCGACACGTTACACTTTCACTTTTTTTCTGTCTTACTTTAAGAGAGCAACTTTGCTCTTTAAGAGAGCAAAGTTCATCACAGTTCACTGTTAAATCCAAAGCTTAAAAGTTCACTTCACATTGATCCAGTGTCTCAGAATGGCAGCTGTAGTGCAGTTTGGCCAGCTGTAGACCTGACTGGTGATTAGAATGCAATTTTTGAGCACTTTCCATTGCAAAACGTGCCGAAATAGCTCAGCTGGGAGAGCGTTAGACTGAAGATCTAAAGGACCCTAGTTCGATCCTGGGATTCGGCAAAGCTCTTTTGGTCACCATCTAGGGCTTGGTAGGTTTGTTGGTAGGACTTCATTATACGGCCTACAACTACGTGGATCATTGCCATCAAATGAGAAAACAAACACAGATGGTGCAGCTTGCAAACGTCCATCAAGTGGAGGTGGAATTTGAAGAAGGTCCTCCTTCAGAAGCTCCCAGGCCTCACCCATTATACCATTGACTTACCTAGGGCTTTGTAGGTTGGGTGATCACACGTCATAATACAGCCTAGCGATGTTTCCCCTAGAATCAAATCCTTCCCTTGGCTCTTGTCTGAAATGACCATTTAATAATATCTAACTGCAAATCCTCACCAGTACCTACAGTAAAATGAGAGATAAGAGATCACGTTTTTACAGAAAAGAAAGACAATATGTGTCCCAGAGGACAAACACGTGACTCTTGTTACCTGGGTAGCTCAGATGGAAGAGCATCAGACTTTTAATCTGAGGGTCCAGGGTTCAAGTCCCTGTCCAGGTGTCTCCTTTGGATCCTTGCCCTTCCATGGCTTTACCTAACAAGCTCAGTTGTTCTTGATAGTTCTGTGACCTCATTGTCATCTTTAGCAAAGTCCATAGACTGCAGGTGGGATGACGATATGGGATTTGTGGATATCAGGGACAGAGGCCTCTTTCAGATAATCCCACCGTACAAGCTCTGTAAAGAATCTTTTCCTGCCCCTCGGTCCAACTCACCGCCAGTTGGTTCTCAGCTCAGCTCCTTTGCGAAACCCGGTGTCTAAGACATGCCAATCTCACCAAATCCGCCCTGGGTTTCTCGACACGTTACACTTTCACTTTTTTTCTGTCTTACTTTAAGAGAGCAACTTTGCTCTTTAAGAGAGCAAAGTTCATCACAGTTCACTGTTAAATCCAAAGCTTAAAAGTTCACTTCACATTGATCCAGTGTCTCAGAATGGCAGCTGTAGTGCAGTTTGGCCAGCTGTAGACCTGACTGGTGATTAGAATGCAATTTTTGAGCACTTTCCATTGCAAAACGTGCCGAAATAGCTCAGCTGGGAGAGCGTTAGACTGAAGATCTAAAGGACCCTAGTTCGATCCTGGGTTTCGGCAAAGCTCTTTTGGTCACCATCTAGGGCTTGGTAGGTTTGTTGGTAGGACTTCATTATACGGCCTACAACTACGTGGATCATTGCCATCAAATGAGAAAACAAACACAGATGGTGCAGCTTGCAAACGTCCATCAAGTGGAGGTGGAATTTGAAGAAGGTCCTCCTTCAGAAGCTCCCAGGCCTCACCCATTATACCATTGACTTACCTAGGGCTTTGTAGGTTGGGTGATCACACGTCATAATACAGCCTAGCGATGTTTCCCCTAGAATCAAATCCTTCCCTTGGCTCTTGTCTGAAATGACCATTTAATAATATCTAACTGCAAATCCTCACCAGTACCTACAGTAAAATGAGAGATAAGAGATCACGTTTTTACAGAAAAGAAAGACAATATGTGTCCCAGAGGACAAACATGTGACTCTTGTTACCTGGGTAGCTCAGATGGAAGAGCATCAGACTTTTAATCTGAGGGTCCAGGGTTCAAGTCCCTGTCCAGGTGTCTCCTTTGGATCCTTGCCCTTCCATGGCTTTACCTAACAAGCTCAGTTGTTCTTGATAGTTCTGTGACCTCATTGTCATCTTTAGCAAAGTCCATAGACTGCAGGTGGGATGACGATATGGGATTTGTGGATATCAGGGACAGAGGCCTCTTTCAGATAATCCCACCGTACAAGCTCTGTAAAGAATCTTTTCCTGCCCCTCGGTCCAACTCACCGCCAGTTGGTTCTCAGCTCAGCTCCTTTGCGAAACCCGGTGTCTAAGACATGCCAATCTCACCAAATCCGCCCTGGGTTTCTCGACACGTTACACTTTCACTTTTTTTCTGTCTTACTTTGGGTGGGACAACATTTAAGAGAGCAAAGTTCATCACAGTTCACTGTTAAATCCAAAGCTTAAAAGTTCACTTCACATTGATCCAGTGTCTCAGAATGGCAGCTGTAGTGCAGTTTGGCCAGCTGTAGACCTGACTGGTGATTAGAATGCAATTTTTGAGCACTTTCCATTGCAAAACGTGCCGAAATAGCTCAGCTGGGAGAGCGTTAGACTGAAGATCTAAAGGACCCTAGTTCGATCCTGGGTTTCGGCAAAGCTACTTTGGTCACCATCTAGGGCTTGGTAGGTTTGTTGGTAGGACTTCATTATACGGCCTACAACTACGTGGATCATTGCCATCAAATGAGAAAACAAACACAGATGGTGCAGCTTGCAAACATCCATCAAGTGGAGGTGGAATTTGAAGAAGGTCCTCCTTCAGAAGCTCCCAGGCCTCACCCATTATACCATTGACTTACCTAGGGCTTTGTAGGTTGGGTGATCACACGTCATAATACAGCCTAGCGATGTTTCCCCTAGAATCAAATCCTTCCCTTGGCTCTTGTCTGAAATGACCATTTAATAATATCTAACTGCAAATCCTCACCAGTACCTACAGTAAAATGAGAGGATAAGAGATCACGTTTTTACAGAAAAGAAAGACAATATGTGTCCCAGAGGACAAACACGTGACTCTTGTTGCCTGGGTAGCTCAGATGGAAGAGCATCAGACTTTTAATCTGAGGGTCCAGGGTTCAAGTCCCTGTCCAGGTGTCTCCTTTGGATCCTTGCCCTTCCATGGCTTTACCTAACAAGCTCAGTTGTTCTTGATAGTTCTGTGACCTCATTGTCATCTTTAGCAAAGTCCATAGACTGCAGGTGGGATGACGATATGGGATTTGTGGATATCAGGGACAGAGGCCTCTTTCAGATAATCCCACCGTACAAGCTCTGTAAAGAATCTTTTCCTGCCCCTCGGTCCAACTCACCGCCAGTTGGTTCTCAGCTCAGCTCCTTTGCGAAACCCGGTGTCTAAGACATGCCAATCTCACCAAATCCGCCCTGGGTTTCTCGACACGTTACACTTTCACTTTTTTTCTGTCTTACTTTGGGTGGGACAACATTTAAGAGAGCAAAGTTCATCACAGTTCACTGTTAAATCCAAAGCTTAAAAGTTCACTTCACATTGATCCAGTGTCTCAGAATGGCAGCTGTAGTGCAGTTTGGCCAGCTGTAGACCTGACTGGTGATTAGAATGCAATTTTTGAGCACTTTCCATTGCAAAACGTGCCGAAATAGCTCAGCTGGGAGAGCGTTAGACTGAAGATCTAAAGGACCCTAGTTCGATCCTGGGTTTCGGCAAAGCTCTTTTGGTCACCATCTAGGGCTTGGTAGGTTTGTTGGTAGGACTTCATTATACGGCCTACAACTACGTGGATCATTGCCATCAAATGAGAAAACAAACATAGATGGTGCATCTTGCAAACGTCCATCAAGTGGAGGTGGAATTTGAAGAAGGTCCTCCTTCAGAAGCTCCCAGGCCTCACCCATTATACCATTGACTTACCTAGGGCTTTGTAGGTTAGGTGATCACACGTCATAATACAGCCTAGCGATGTTTCCCCTAGAATCAAATCCTTCCCTTGGCTCTTGTCTGAAATGACCATTTAATAATATCTAACTGCAAATCCTCACCAGTACCTACAGTAAAATGAGAGGATAAGAGATCACGTTTTTACAGAAAAGAAAGACAATATGTGTCCCAGAGGACAAACACGTGACTCTTGTTACCTGGGTAGCTCAGATGGAAGAGCATCAGACTTTTAATCTGAGGGTCCAGGGTTCAAGTCCCTGTCCAGGTGTCTCCTTTGGATCCTTACCCTTCCATGGCTTTACCTAACAAGCTCAGTTGTTCTTGATAGTTCTGTGACCTCATTGTCATCTTTAGCAAAGTCCATAGACTGCAGGTGGGATGACGATATGGGATTTGTGGATATCAGGGACAGAGGCCTCTTTCAGATAATCCCACCGTACAAGCTCTGTAAAGAATCTTTTCCTGCCCCTCGGTCCAACTCACCGCCAGTTGGTTCTCAGCTCAGCTCCTTTGCGAAACCCGGTGTCTAAGACATGCCAATCTCACCAAATCCACCCTGGGTTTCTCGACACGTTACACTTTCACTTTTTTTCTGTCTTACTTTGGGTGGGACAACATTTAAGAGAGCAAAGTTCATCACAGTTCACTGTTAAATCCAAAGCTTAAAAGTTCACTTCACATTGATCCAGTGTCTCAGAATGGCAGCTGTAGTGCAGTTTGGCCAGCTGTAGACCTGACTGGTGATTAGAATGCAATTTTTGAGCACTTTCCATTGCAAAACGTGCCGAAATAGCTCAGCTGGGAGAGCGTTAGACTGAAGATCTAAAGGACCCTAGTTCGATCCTGGGTTTCGGCAAAGCTCTTTTGGTCACCATCTAGGGCTTGGTAGGTTTGTTGGTAGGACTTCATTATACGGCCTACAACTACGTGGATCATTGCCATCAAATGAGAAAACAAACACAGATGGTGCAGCTTGCAAACGTCCATCAAGTGGAGGTGGAATTTGAAGAAGGTCCTCCTTCAGAAGCTCCCAGGCCTCACCCATTATACCATTGACTTACCTAGGGCTTTGTAGGTTGGGTGATCACACGTCATAATACAGCCTAGCGATGTTTCCCCTAGAATCAAATCCTTCCCTTGGCTCTTGTCTGAAATGACCATTTAATAATATCTAACTGCAAATCCTCACCAGTACCTACAGTAAAATGAGAGGATAAGAGATCACGTTTTTACAGAAAAGAAAGACAATATGTGTCCCAGAGGACAAACACGTGACTCTTGTTACCTGGGTAGCTCAGATGGAAGAGCATCAGACTTTTAATCTGAGGGTCCAGGGTTCAAGTCCCTGTCCAGGTGTCTCCTTTGGATCCTTGCCCTTCCATGGCTTTACCTAACAAGCTCAGTTGTTCTTGATAGTTCTGTGACCTCATTGTCATCTTTAGCAAAGTCCATAGACTGCAGGTGGGATGACGATATGGGATTTGTGGATATCAGGGACAGAGGCCTCTTTCAGATAATCCCACCGTACAAGCTCTGTAAAGAATCTTTTCCTGCCCCTCGGTCCAACTCACCACCAGTTGGTTCTCAGCTCAGCTCCTTTGCGAAACCCGGTGTCTAAGACATGCCAATCTCACCAAATCCGCCCTGGGTTTCTCGACACGTTACACTTTCACTTTTTTTCTGTCTTACTTTAAGAGAGCAACTTTGCTCTTTAAGAGAGCAAAGTTCATCACAGTTCACTGTTAAATCCAAAGCTTAAAAGTTCACTTCACATTGATCCAGTGTCTCAGAATGGCAGCTGTAGTGCAGTTTGGCCAGCTGTAGACCTGACTGGTGATTAGAATGCAATTTTTGAGCACTTTCCATTGCAAAACGTGCCGAAATAGCTCAGCTGGGAGAGCGTTAGACTGAAGATCTAAAGGACCCTAGTTCGATCCTGGGTTTCGGCAAAGCTATTTTGGTCACCATCTAGGGCTTGGTAGGTTTGTTGGTAGGACTTCATTATACGGCCTACAACTACGTGGATCATTGCCATCAAATGAGAAAACAAACACAGATGGTGCATCTTGCAAACGTCCATCAAGTGGAGGTGGAATTTGAAGAAGGTCCTCCTTCAGAAGCTCCCAGGCCTCACCCATTATACCATTGACTTACCTAGGGCTTTGTAGGTTGGGTGATCACACGTCATAATACAGCCTAGCGATGTTTCCCCTAGAATCAAATCCTTCCCTTGGCTCTTGTCTGAAATGACCATTTAATAATATCTAACTGCAAATCCTCACCAGTACCTACAGTAAAATGAGAGGATAAGAGATCACGTTTTTACAGAAAAGAAAGACAATATGTGTCCCAGAGGACAAACACGTGACTCTTGTTGCCTGGGTAGCTCAGATGGAAGAGCATCAGACTTTTAATCTGAGGGTCCAGGGTTCAAGTCCCTGTCCAGGTGTCTCCTTTGGATCCTTACCCTTCCATGGCTTTACCTAACAAGCTCAGTTGTTCTTGATAGTTCTGTGACCTCATTGTCATCTTTAGCAAAGTCCATAGACTGCAGGTGGGATGACGATATGGGATTTGTGGATATCAGGGACAGAGGCCTCTTTCAGATAATCCCACCGTACAAGCTCTGTAAAGAATCTTTTCCTTCCCCTCGGTCCAACTCACCGCCAGTTGGTTCTCAGCTCAGCTCCTTTGCGAAACCCGGTGTCTAAGACATGCCAATCTCACCAAATCCGCCCTGGGTTTCTCGACACGTTACACTTTCACTTTTTTTCTGTCTTACTTTGGGTGGGACAACATTTAAGAGAGCAAAGTTCATCACAGTTCACTGTTAAATCCAAAGCTTAAAAGTTCACTTCACATTGATCCAGTGTCTCAGAATGGCAGCTGTAGTGCAGTTTGGCCAGCTGTAGACCTGACTGGTCATTAGAATGCAATTTTTGAGCACTTTCCATTGCAAAACGTGCCGAAATAGCTCAGCTGGGAGAGCGTTAGACTGAAGATCTAAAGGACCCTAGTTCGATCCTGGGTTTCGGCAAAGCTCTTTTGGTCACCATCTAGGGCTTGGTAGGTTTGTTGGTAGGACTTCATTATACGGCCTACAACTACGTGGATCATTGCCATCAAATGAGAAAACAAACACAGATGGTGCAGCTTGCAAACGTCCATCAAGTGGAGGTGGAATTTGAAGAAGGTCCTCCTTCAGAAGCTCCCAGGCCTCACCCATTATACCATTGACTTACCTAGGGCTTTGTAGGTTGGGTGATCACACGTCATAATACAGCCTAGCGATGTTTCCCCTAGAATCAAATCCTTCCCTTGGCTCTTGTCTGAAATGACCATTTAATAATATCTAACTGCAAATCCTCACCAGTACCTACAGTAAAATGAGAGGATAAGAGATCACGTTTTTACAGAAAAGAAAGACAATATGTGTCCCAGAGGACAAACACGTGACTCTTGTTACCTGGGTAGCTCAGATGGAAGAGCATCAGACTTTTAATCTGAGGGTCCAGGGTTCAAGTCCCTGTCCAGGTGTCTCCTTTGGATCCTTGCCCTTCCATGGCTTTACCTAACAAGCTCAGTTGTTCTTGATAGTTCTGTGACCTCATTGTCATCTTTAGCAAAGTCCATAGACTGCAGGTGGGATGACGATATGGGATTTGTGGATATCAGGGACAGAGGCCTCTTTCAGATAATCCCACCGTACAAGCTCTGTAAAGAATCTTTTCCTGCCCCTCGGTCCAACTCACCGCCAGTTGGTTCTCAGCTCAGCTCCTTTGCGAAACCCGGTGTCTAAGACATGCCAATCTCACCAAATCCGCCCTGGCTTTCTCGACACGTTACACTTTCACTTTTTTTCTGTCTTACTTTGGGTGGGACAACATTTAAGAGAGCAAAGTTCATCACAGTTCACTGTTAAATCCAAAGCTTAAAAGTTCACTTCACATTGATCCAGTGTCTCAGAATGGCAGCTGTAGTGCAGTTTGGCCAGCTGTAGACCTGACTGGTGATTAGAATGCAATTTTTGAGCACTTTCCATTGCAAAACGTGCCGAAATAGCTCAGCTGGGAGAGCGTTAGACTGAAGATCTAAAGGACCCTAGTTCGATCCTGGGTTTCGGCAAAGCTATTTTGGTCACCATCTAGGGCTTGGTAGGTTTGTTGGTAGGACTTCATTATACGGCCTACAACTACGTGGATCATTGCCATCAAATGAGAAAACAAACACAGATGGTGCAGCTTGCAAACGTCCATCAAGTGGAGGTGGAATTTGAAGAAGGTCCTCCTTCAGAAGCTCCCAGGCCTCACCCATTATACCATTGACTTACCTAGGGCTTGGTAGGTTGGGTGATCACACGTCATAATACAGCCTAGCGATGTTTCCCCTAGAATCAAATCCTTCCCTTGGCTCTTGTCTGAAATGACCATTTAATAATATCTAACTGCAAATCCTCACCAGTACCTACAGTAAAATGAGAGGATAAGAGATCACGTTTTTACAGAAAAGAAAGACAATATGTGTCCCAGAGGACAAACACGTGACTCTTGTTACCTGGGTAGCTCAGATGGAAGAGCATCAGACTTTTAATCTGAGGGTCCAGGGTTCAAGTCCCTGTCCAGGTGTCTCCTTTGGATCCTTACCCTTCCATGGCTTTACCTAACAAGCTCAGTTGTTCTTGATAGTTCTGTGACCTCATTGTCATCTTTAGCAAAGTCCATAGACTGCAGGTGGGATGACGATATGGGATTTGTGGATATCAGGGACAGAGGCCTCTTTCAGATAATCCCACCGTACAAGCTCTGTAAAGAATCTTTTCCTGCCCCTCGGTCCAACTCACCGCCAGTTGGTTCTCAGCTCAGCTCCTTTGCGAAACCCGGTGTCTAAGACATGCCAATCTCACCAAATCCGCCCTGGGTTTCTTGACACGTTACACTTTCACTTTTTTTCTGTCTTACTTTGGGTGGGACAACATTTAAGAGAGCAAAGTTCATCACAGTTCACTGTTAAATCCAAAGCTTAAAAGTTCACTTCACATTGATCCAGTGTCTCAGAATGGCAGCTGTAGTGCAGTTTGGCCAGCTGTAGACCTGACTGGTGATTAGAATGCAATTTTTGAGCACTTTCCATTGCAAAACGTGCCGAAATAGCTCAGCTGGGAGAGCGTTAGACTGAAGATCTAAAGGACCCTAGTTCGATCCTGGGTTTCGGCAAAGCACTTTTGGTCACCATCTAGGGCTTGGTAGGTTTGTTGGTAGGACTTCATTATACGGCCTACAACTACGTGGATCATTGCCATCAAATGAGAAAACAAACACAGATGGTGCAGCTTGCAAACGTCCATCAAGTGGAGGTGGAATTTGAAGAAGGTCCTCCTTCAGAAGCTCACAGGCCTCACCCATTATACCATTGACTTACCTAGGGCTTTGTAGGTTGGGTGATCACACGTCATAATACAGCCTAGCGATGTTTCCCCTAGAATCAAATCCTTCCCTTGGCTCTTGTCTGAAATGACCATTTAATAATATCTAACTGCAAATCCTCACCAGTACCTACAGTAAAATGAGAGGATAAGAGATCACGTTTTTACAGAAAAGAAAGACAATATGTGTCCCAGAGGACAAACACGTGACTCTTGTTACCTGAGTAGCTCAGATGGAAGAGCATCAGACTTTTAATCTGAGGGTCCAGGGTTCAAGTCCCTGTCCAGGTGTCTCCTTTGGATCCTTACCCTTCCATGGCTTTACCTAACAAGCTCAGTTGTTCTTGATAGTTCTGTGACCTCATTGTCATCTTTAGCAAAGTCCATAGACTGCAGGTGGGATGACGATATGGGATTTGTGGATATCAGGGACAGAGGCCTCTTTCAGATAATCCCACCGTACAAGCTCTGTAAAGAATCTTTTCCTTCCCCTCGGTCCAACTCACCGCCAGTTGGTTCTCAGCTCAGCTCCTTTGCGAAACCCGGTGTCTAAGACATGCCAATCTCACCAAATCCGCCCTGGGTTTCTCGACACGTTACACTTTCACTTTTTTTCTGTCTTACTTTGGGTGGGACAACATTTAAGAGAGCAAAGTTCATCACAGTTCACTGTTAAATCCAAAGCTTAAAAGTTCACTTCACATTGATCCAGTGTCTCAGAATGGCAGCTGTAGTGCAGTTTGGCCAGCTGTAGACCTGACTGGTCATTAGAATGCAATTTTTGAGCACTTTCCATTGCAAAACGTGCCGAAATAGCTCAGCTGGGAGAGCGTTAGACTGAAGATCTAAAGGACCCTAGTTCGATCCTGGGTTTCGGCAAAGCTCTTTTGGTCACCATCTAGGGCTTGGTAGGTTTGTTGGTAGGACTTCATTATACGGCCTACAACTACGTGGATCATTGCCATCAAATGAGAAAACAAACACAGATGGTGCAGCTTGCAAACGTCCATCAAGTGGAGGTGGAATTTGAAGAAGGTCCTCCTTCAGAAGCTCCCAGGCCTCACCCATTATACCATTGACTTACCTAGGGCTTTGTAGGTTGGGTGATCACACGTCATAATACAGCCTAGCGATGTTTCCCCTAGAATCAAATCCTTCCCTTGGCTCTTGTCTGAAATGACCATTTAATAATATCTAACTGCAAATCCTCACCAGTACCTACAGTAAAATGAGAGGATAAGAGATCACGTTTTTACAGAAAAGAAAGACAATATGTGTCCCAGAGGACAAACACGTGACTCTTGTTACCTGGGTAGCTCAGATGGAAGAGCATCAGACTTTTAATCTGAGGGTCCAGGGTTCAAGTCCCTGTCCAGGTGTCTCCTTTGGATCCTTGCCCTTCCATGGCTTTACCTAACAAGCTCAGTTGTTCTTGATAGTTCTGTGACCTCATTGTCATCTTTAGCAAAGTCCATAGACTGCAGGTGGGATGACGATATGGGATTTGTGGATATCAGGGACAGAGGCCTCTTTCAGATAATCCCACCGTACAAGCTCTGTAAAGAATCTTTTCCTGCCCCTCGGTCCAACTCACCGCCAGTTGGTTCTCAGCTCAGCTCCTTTGCGAAACCCGGTGTCTAAGACATGCCAATCTCACCAAATCCGCCCTGGGTTTCTCGACACGTTACACTTTCACTTTTTTTCTGTCTTACTTTGGGTGGGACAACATTTAAGAGAGCAAAGTTCATCACAGTTCACTGTTAAATCCAAAGCTTAAAAGTTCACTTCACATTGATCCAGTGTCTCAGAATGGCAGCTGTAGTGCAGTTTGGCCAGCTGTAGACCTGACTGGTGATTAGAATGCAATTTTTGAGCACTTTCCATTGCAAAACGTGCCGAAATAGCTCAGCTGGGAGAGCGTTAGACTGAAGATCTAAAGGACCCTAGTTCGATCCTGGGTTTCGGCAAAGCTATTTTGGTCACCATCTAGGGCTTGGTAGGTTTGTTGGTAGGACTTCATTATACGGCCTACAACTACGTGGATCATTGCCATCAAATGAGAAAACAAACACAGATGGTGCAGCTTGCAAACGTCCATCAAGTGGAGGTGGAATTTGAAGAAGGTCCTCCTTCAGAAGCTCCCAGGCCTCACCCATTATACCATTGACTTACCTAGGGCTTGGTAGGTTGGGTGATCACACGTCATAATACAGCCTAGCGATGTTTCCCCTAGAATCAAATCCTTCCCTTGGCTCTTGTCTGAAATGACCATTTAATAATATCTAACTGCAAATCCTCACCAGTACCTACAGTAAAATGAGAGGATAAGAGATCACGTTTTTACAGAAAAGAAAGACAATATGTGTCCCAGAGGACAAACACGTGACTCTTGTTACCTGGGTAGCTCAGATGGAAGAGCATCAGACTTTTAATCTGAGGGTCCAGGGTTCAAGTCCCTGTCCAGGTGTCTCCTTTGGATCCTTACCCTTCCATGGCTTTACCTAACAAGCTCAGTTGTTCTTGATAGTTCTGTGACCTCATTGTCATCTTTAGCAAAGTCCATAGACTGCAGGTGGGATGACGATATGGGATTTGTGGATATCAGGGACAGAGGCCTCTTTCAGATAATCCCACCGTACAAGCTCTGTAAAGAATCTTTTCCTTCCCCTCGGTCCAACTCACCGCCAGTTGGTTCTCAGCTCAGCTCCTTTGCGAAACCCGGTGTCTAAGACATGCCAATCTCACCAAATCCGCCCTGGGTTTCTCGACACGTTACACTTTCACTTTTTTTCTGTCTTACTTTGGGTGGGACAACATTTAAGAGAGCAAAGTTCATCACAGTTCACTGTTAAATCCAAAGCTTAAAAGTTCACTTCACATTGATCCAGTGTCTCAGAATGGCAGCTGTAGTGCAGTTTGGCCAGCTGTAGACCTGACTGGTCATTAGAATGCAATTTTTGAGCACTTTCCATTGCAAAACGTGCCGAAATAGCTCAGCTGGGAGAGCGTTAGACTGAAGATCTAAAGGACCCTAGTTCGATCCTGGGTTTCGGCAAAGCTCTTTTGGTCACCATCTAGGGCTTGGTAGGTTTGTTGGTAGGACTTCATTATACGGCCTACAACTACGTGGATCATTGCCATCAAATGAGAAAACAAACACAGATGGTGCAGCTTGCAAACGTCCATCAAGTGGAGGTGGAATTTGAAGAAGGTCCTCCTTCAGAAGCTCCCAGGCCTCACCCATTATACCATTGACTTACCTAGGGCTTTGTAGGTTGGGTGATCACACGTCATAATACAGCCTAGCGATGTTTCCCCTAGAATCAAATCCTTCCCTTGGCTCTTGTCTGAAATGACCATTTAATAATATCTAACTGCAAATCCTCACCAGTACCTACAGTAAAATGAGAGGATAAGAGATCACGTTTTTACAGAAAAGAAAGACAATATGTGTCCCAGAGGACAAACACGTGACTCTTGTTACCTGGGTAGCTCAGATGGAAGAGCATCAGACTTTTAATCTGAGGGTCCAGGGTTCAAGTCCCTGTCCAGGTGTCTCCTTTGGATCCTTGCCCTTCCATGGCTTTACCTAACAAGCTCAGTTGTTCTTGATAGTTCTGTGACCTCATTGTCATCTTTAGCAAAGTCCATAGACTGCAGGTGGGATGACGATATGGGATTTGTGGATATCAGGGACAGAGGCCTCTTTCAGATAATCCCACCGTACAAGCTCTGTAAAGAATCTTTTCCTGCCCCTCGGTCCAACTCACCGCCAGTTGGTTCTCAGCTCAGCTCCTTTGCGAAACCCGGTGTCTAAGACATGCCAATCTCACCAAATCCGCCCTGGGTTTCTCGACACGTTACACTTTCACTTTTTTTCTGTCTTACTTTGGGTGGGACAACATTTAAGAGAGCAAAGTTCATCACAGTTCACTGTTAAATCCAAAGCTTAAAAGTTCACTTCACATTGATCCAGTGTCTCAGAATGGCAGCTGTAGTGCAGTTTGGCCAGCTGTAGACCTGACTGGTGATTAGAATGCAATTTTTGAGCACTTTCCATTGCAAAACGTGCCGAAATAGCTCAGCTGGGAGAGCGTTAGACTGAAGATCTAAAGGACCCTAGTTCGATCCTGGGTTTCGGCAAAGCTCTTTTGGTCACCATCTAGGGCTTGGTAGGTTTGTTGGTAGGACTTCATTATACGGCCTACAACTACGTGGATCATTGCCATCAAATGAGAAAACAAACACAGATGGTGCAGCTTGCAAACGTCCATCAAGTGGAGGTGGAATTTGAAGAAGGTCCTCCTTCAGAAGCTCCCAGGCCTCACCCATTATACCATTGACTTACCTAGGGCTTTGTAGGTTGGGTGATCACACGTCATAATACAGCCTAGCGATGTTTCCCCTAGAATCAAATCCTTCCCTTGGCTCTTGTCTGAAATGACCATTTAATAATATCTAACTGCAAATCCTCACCAGTACCTACAGTAAAATGAGAGGATAAGAGATCACGTTTTTACAGAAAAGAAAGACAATATGTGTCCCAGAGGACAAACACGTGACTCTTGTTACCTGGGTAGCTCAGATGGAAGAGCATCAGACTTTTAATCTGAGGGTCCAGGGTTCAAGTCCCTGTCCAGGTGTCTCCTTTGGATCCTTGCCCTTCCATGGCTTTACCTAACAAGCTCAGTTGTTCTTGATAGTTCTGTGACCTCATTGTCATCTTTAGCAAAGTCCATAGACTGCAGGTGGGATGACGATATGGGATTTGTGGATATCAGGGACAGAGGCCTCTTTCAGATAATCCCACCGTACAAGCTCTGTAAAGAATCTTTTCCTGCCCCTCGGTCCAACTCACCGCCAGTTGGTTCTCAGCTCAGCTCCTTTGCGAAACCCGGTGTCTAAGACATGCCAATCTCACCAAATCCGCCCTGGCTTTCTCGACACGTTACACTTTCACTTTTTTTCTGTCTTACTTTGGGTGGGACAACATTTAAGAGAGCAAAGTTAATCACAGTTCACTGTTAAATCCAAAGCTTAAAAGTTCACTTCACATTGATCCAGTGTCTCAGAATGGCAGCTGTAGTGCAGTTTGGCCAGCTGTAGACCTGACTGGTGATTAGAATGCAATTTTTGAGCACTTTCCATTGCAAAACGTGCCGAAATAGCTCAGCTGGGAGAGCGTTAGACTGAAGATCTAAAGGACCCTAGTTCGATCCTGGGTTTCGGCAAAGCTCTTTTGGTCACCATCTAGGGCTTGGTAGGTTTGTTGGTAGGACTTCATTATACGGCCTACAACTACGTGGATCATTGCCATCAAATGAGAAAACAAACACAGATGGTGCAGCTTGCAAACGTCCATCAAGTGGAGGTGGAATTTGAAGAAGGTCCTCCTTCAGAAGCTCCCAGGCCTCACCCATTATACCATTGACTTACCTAGGGCTTTGTAGGTTGGGTGATCACACGTCATAATACAGCCTAGCGATGTTTCCCCTAGAATCAAATCCTTCCCTTGGCTCTTGTCTGAAATGACCATTTAATAATATCTAACTGCAAATCCTCACCAGTACCTACAGTAAAATGAGAGGATAAGAGATCACGTTTTTACAGAAAAGAAAGACAATATGTGTCCCAGAGGACAAACACGTGACTCTTGTTGCCTGGGTAGCTCAGATGGAAGAGCATCAGACTTTTAATCTGAGGGTCCAGGGTTCAAGTCCCTGTCCAGGTGTCTCCTTTGGATCCTTGCCCTTCCATGGCTTTACCTAACAAGCTCAGTTGTTCTTGATAGTTCTGTGACCTCATTGTCATCTTTAGCAAAGTCCATAGACTGCAGGTGGGATGACGATATGGGATTTGTGGATATCAGGGACAGAGGCCTCTTTCAGATAATCCCACCGTACAAGCTCTGTAAAGAATCTTTTCCTGCCCCTCGGTCCAACTCACCACCAGTTGGTTCTCAGCTCAGCTCCTTTGCGAAACCCGGTGTCTAAGACATGCCAATCTCACCAAATCCGCCCTGGGTTTCTCGACACGTTACACTTTCACTTTTTTTCTGTCTTACTTTGGGTGGGACAACATTTAAGAGAGCAAAGTTCATCACAGTTCACTGTTAAATCCAAAGCTTAAAAGTTCACTTCACATTGATCCAGTGTCTCAGAATGGCAGCTGTAGTGCAGTTTGGCCAGCTGTAGACCTGACTGGTGATTAGAATGCAATTTTTGAGCACTTTCCATTGCAAAACGTGCCGAAATAGCTCAGCTGGGAGAGCGTTAGACTGAAGATCTAAAGGACCCTAGTTCGATCCTGGGTTTCGGCAAAGCTACTTTGGTCACCATCTAGGGCTTGGTAGGTTTGTTGGTAGGACTTCATTATACGGCCTACAACTACGTGGATCATTGCCATCAAATGAGAAAACAAACACAGATGGTGCAGCTTGCAAACATCCATCAAGTGGAGGTGGAATTTGAAGAAGGTCCTCCTTCAGAAGCTCCCAGGCCTCACCCATTATACCATTGACTTACCTAGGGCTTTGTAGGTTGGGTGATCACACGTCATAATACAGCCTAGCGATGTTTCCCCTAGAATCAAATCCTTCCCTTGGCTCTTGTCTGAAATGACCATTTAATAATATCTAACTGCAAATCCTCACCAGTACCTACAGTAAAATGAGAGGATAAGAGATCACGTTTTTACAGAAAAGAAAGACAATATGTGTCCCAGAGGACAAACACGTGACTCTTGTTACCTGGGTAGCTCAGATGGAAGAGCATCAGACTTTTAATCTGAGGGTCCAGGGTTCAAGTCCCTGTCCAGGTGTCTCCTTTGGATCCTTGCCCTTCCATGGCTTTACCTAACAAGCTCAGTTGTTCTTGATAGTTCTGTGACCTCATTGTCATCTTTAGCAAAGTCCATAGACTGCAGGTGGGATGACGATATGGGATTTGTGGATATCAGGGACAGAGGCCTCTTTCAGATAATCCCACCGTACAAGCTCTGTAAAGAATCTTTTCCTGCCCCTCGGTCCAACTCACCGCCAGTTGGTTCTCAGCTCAGCTCCTTTGCGAAACCCGGTGTCTAAGACATGCCAATCTCACCAAATCCGCCCTGGGTTTCTCGACACGTTACACTTTCACTTTTTTTCTGTCTTACTTTGGGTGGGACAACATTTAAGAGAGCAAAGTTCATCACAGTTCACTGTTAAATCCAAAGCTTAAAAGTTCACTTCACATTGATCCAGTGTCTCAGAATGGCAGCTGTAGTGCAGTTTGGCCAGCTGTAGACCTGACTGGTGATTAGAATGCAATTTTTGAGCACTTTCCATTGCAAAACGTGCCGAAATAGCTCAGCTGGGAGAGCGTTAGACTGAAGATCTAAAGGACCCTAGTTCGATCCTGGGTTTCGGCAAAGCTCTTTTGGTCACCATCTAGGGCTTGGTAGGTTTGTTGGTAGGACTTCATTATACGGCCTACAACTACGTGGATCATTGCCATCAAATGAGAAAACAAACATAGATGGTGCATCTTGCAAACGTCCATCAAGTGGAGGTGGAATTTGAAGAAGGTCCTCCTTCAGAAGCTCCCAGGCCTCACCCATTATACCATTGACTTACCTAGGGCTTTGTAGGTTAGGTGATCACACGTCATAATACAGCCTAGCGATGTTTCCCCTAGAATCAAATCCTTCCCTTGGCTCTTGTCTGAAATGACCATTTAATAATATCTAACTGCAAATCCTCACCAGTACCTACAGTAAAATGAGAGGATAAGAGATCACGTTTTTACAGAAAAGAAAGACAATATGTGTCCCAGAGGACAAACACGTGACTCTTGTTACCTGGGTAGCTCAGATGGAAGAGCATCAGACTTTTAATCTGAGGGTCCAGGGTTCAAGTCCCTGTCCAGGTGTCTCCTTTGGATCCTTACCCTTCCATGGCTTTACCTAACAAGCTCAGTTGTTCTTGATAGTTCTGTGACCTCATTGTCATCTTTAGCAAAGTCCATAGACTGCAGGTGGGATGACGATATGGGATTTGTGGATATCAGGGACAGAGGCCTCTTTCAGATAATCCCACCGTACAAGCTCTGTAAAGAATCTTTTCCTGCCCCTCGGTCCAACTCACCGCCAGTTGGTTCTCAGCTCAGCTCCTTTGCGAAACCCGGTGTCTAAGACATGCCAATCTCACCAAATCCACCCTGGGTTTCTCGACACGTTACACTTTCACTTTTTTTCTGTCTTACTTTGGGTGGGACAACATTTAAGAGAGCAAAGTTCATCACAGTTCACTGTTAAATCCAAAGCTTAAAAGTTCACTTCACATTGATCCAGTGTCTCAGAATGGCAGCTGTAGTGCAGTTTGGCCAGCTGTAGACCTGACTGGTGATTAGAATGCAATTTTTGAGCACTTTCCATTGCAAAACGTGCCGAAATAGCTCAGCTGGGAGAGCGTTAGACTGAAGATCTAAAGGACCCTAGTTCGATCCTGGGTTTCGGCAAAGCTATTTTGGTCACCATCTAGGGCTTGGTAGGTTTGTTGGTAGGACTTCATTATACGGCCTACAACTACGTGGATCATTGCCATCAAATGAGAAAACAAACACAGATGGTGCAGCTTGCAAACGTCCATCAAGTGGAGGTGGAATTTGAAGAAGGTCCTCCTTCAGAAGCTCCCAGGCCTCACCCATTATACCATTGACTTACCTAGGGCTTTGTAGGTTGGGTGATCACACGTCATAATACAGCCTAGCGATGTTTCCCCTAGAATCAAATCCTTCCCTTGGCTCTTGTCTGAAATGACCATTTAATAATATCTAACTGCAAATCCTCACCAGTACCTACAGTAAAATGAGAGATAAGAGATCACGTTTTTACAGAAAAGAAAGACAATATGTGTCCCAGAGGACAAACACATGACTCTTGTTACCTGGGTAGCTCAGATGGAAGAGCATCAGACTTTTAATCTGAGGGTCCAGGGTTCAAGTCCCTGTCCAGGTGTCTCCTTTGGATCCTTGCCCTTCCATGGCTTTACCTAACAAGCTCAGTTGTTCTTGATAGTTCTGTGACCTCATTGTCATCTTTAGCAAAGTCCATAGACTGCAGGTGGGATGACGATATGGGATTTGTGGATATCAGGGACAGAGGCCTCTTTCAGATAATCCCACCGTACAAGCTCTGTAAAGAATCTTTTCCTGCCCCTCGGTCCAACTCACCACCAGTTGGTTCTCAGCTCAGCTCCTTTGCGAAACCCGGTGTCTAAGACATGCCAATCTCACCAAATCCGCCCTGGGTTTCTCGACACGTTACACTTTCACTTTTTTTCTGTCTTACTTTAAGAGAGCAACTTTGCTCTTTAAGAGAGCAAAGTTCATCACAGTTCACTGTTAAATCCAAAGCTTAAAAGTTCACTTCACATTGATCCAGTGTCTCAGAATGGCAGCTGTAGTGCAGTTTGGCCAGCTGTAGACCTGACTGGTGATTAGAATGCAATTTTTGAGCACTTTCCATTGCAAAACGTGCCGAAATAGCTCAGCTGGGAGAGCGTTAGACTGAAGATCTAAAGGACCCTAGTTCGATCCTGGGTTTCGGCAAAGCTCTTTTGGTCACCATCTAGGGCTTGGTAGGTTTGTTGGTAGGACTTCATTATACGGCCTACAACTACGTGGATCATTGCCATCAAATGAGAAAACAAACACAGATGGTGCAGCTTGCAAACGTCCATCAAGTGGAGGTGGAATTTGAAGAAGGTCCTCCTTCAGAAGCTCCCAGGCCTCACCCATTATACCATTGACTTACCTAGGGCTTTGTAGGTTGGGTGATCACACGTCATAATACAGCCTAGCGATGTTTCCCCTAGAATCAAATCCTTCCCTTGGCTCTTGTCTGAAATGACCATTTAATAATATCTAACTGCAAATCCTCACCAGTACCTACAGTAAAATGAGAGGATAAGAGATCACGTTTTTACAGAAAAGAAAGACAATATGTGTCCCAGAGGACAAACACGTGACTCTTGTTACCTGGGTAGCTCAGATGGAAGAGCATCAGACTTTTAATCTGAGGGTCCAGGGTTCAAGTCCCTGTCCAGGTGTCTCCTTTGGATCCTTGCCCTTCCATGGCTTTACCTAACAAGCTCAGTTGTTCTTGATAGTTCTGTGACCTCATTGTCATCTTTAGCAAAGTCCATAGACTGCAGGTGGGATGACGATATGGGATTTGTGGATATCAGGGACAGAGGCCTCTTTCAGATAATCCCACCGTACAAGCTCTGTAAAGAATCTTTTCCTGCCCCTCGGTCCAACTCACCGCCAGTTGGTTCTCAGCTCAGCTCCTTTGCGAAACCCGGTGTCTAAGACATGCCAATCTCACCAAATCCGCCCTGGGTTTCTCGACACGTTACACTTTCACTTTTTTTCTGTCTTACTTTGGGTGGGACAACATTTAAGAGAGCAAAGTTCATCACAGTTCACTGTTAAATCCAAAGCTTAAAAGTTCACTTCACATTGATCCAGTGTCTCAGAATGGCAGCTGTAGTGCAGTTTGGCCAGCTGTAGACCTGACTGGTGATTAGAATGCAATTTTTGAGCACTTTCCATTGCAAAACGTGCCGAAATAGCTCAGCTGGGAGAGCGTTAGACTGAAGATCTAAAGGACCCTAGTTCGATCCTGGGTTTCGGCAAAGCTCTTTTGGTCACCATCTAGGGCTCGGTAGGTTTGTTGGTAGGACTTCATTATACGGCCTACAACTACGTGGATCATTGCCATCAAATGAGAAAACAAACACAGATGGTGCAGCTTGCAAACGTCCATCAAGTGGAGGTGGAATTTGAAGAAGGTCCTCCTTCAGAAGCTCCCAGGCCTCACCCATTATACCATTGACTTACCTAGGGCTTTGTAGGTTGGGTGATCACACGTCATAATACAGCCTAGCGATGTTTCCCCTAGAATCAAATCCTTCCCTTGGCTCTTGTCTGAAATGACCATTTAATAATATCTAACTGCAAATCCTCACCAGTACCTACAGTAAAATGAGAGGATAAGAGATCACGTTTTTACAGAAAAGAAAGACAATATGTGTCCCAGAGGACAAACACGTGACTCTTGTTACCTGGGTAGCTCAGATGGAAGAGCATCAGACTTTTAATCTGAGGGTCCAGGGTTCAAGTCCCTGTCCAGGTGTCTCCTTTGGATCCTTGCCCTTCCATGGCTTTACCTAACAAGCTCAGTTGTTCTTGATAGTTCTGTGACCTCATTGTCATCTTTAGCAAAGTCCATAGACTGCAGGTGGGATGACGATATGGGATTTGTGGATATCAGGGACAGAGGCCTCTTTCAGATAATCCCACCGTACAAGCTCTGTAAAGAATCTTTTCCTGCCCCTCGGTCCAACTCACCGCCAGTTGGTTCTCAGCTCAGCTCCTTTGCGAAACCCGGTGTCTAAGACATGCCAATCTCACCAAATCCGCCCTGGGTTTCTCGACACGTTACACTTTCACTTTTTTTCTGTCTTACTTTAAGAGAGCAACTTTGCTCTTTAAGAGAGCAAAGTTCATCACAGTTCACTGTTAAATCTAAAGCTTAAAAGTTCACTTCACATTGATCCAGTGTCTCAGAATGGCAGCTGTAGTGCAGTTTGGCCAGCTGTAGACCTGACTGGTGATTAGAATGCAATTTTTGAGCACTTTCCATTGCAAAACGTGTCGAAATAGCTCAGCTGGGAGAGCGTTAGACTGAAGATCTAAAGGACCCTAGTTCGATCCTGGGTTTCGGCAAAGCTTTTTTGGTCACCATCTAGGGCTTGGTAGGTTTGTTGGTAGGACTTCATTATACGGCCTACAACTACGTGGATCATTGCCATCAAATGAGAAAACAAACACAGATGGTGCAGCTTGCAAACGTCCATCAAGTGGAGGTGGAATTTGAAGAAGGTCCTCCTTCAGAAGCTCCCAGGCCTCACCCATTATACCATTGACTTACCTAGGGCTTTGTAGGTTGGGTGATCACACGTCATAATACAGCCTAGCGATGTTTCCCCTAGAATCAAATCCTTCCCTTGGCTCTTGTCTGAAATGACCATTTAATAATATCTAACTGCAAATCCTCACCAGTACCTACAGTAAAATGAGAGGATAAGAGATCACGTTTTTACAGAAAAGAAAGACAATATGTGTCCCAGAGGACAAACACGTGACTCTTGTTACCTGGGTAGCTCAGATGGAAGAGCATCAGACTTTTAATCTGAGGGTCCAGGGTTCAAGTCCCTGTCCAGGTGTCTCCTTTGGATCCTTGCCCTTCCATGGCTTTACCTAACAAGCTCAGTTGTTCTTGATAGTTCTGTGACCTCATTGTCATCTTTAGCAAAGTCCATAGACTGCAGGTGGGATGACGATATGGGATTTGTGGATATCAGGGACAGAGGCCTCTTTCAGATAATCCCACCGTACAAGCTCTGTAAAGAATCTTTTCCTGCCCCTCGGTCCTACTCACCGCCAGTTGGTTCTCAGCTCAGCTCCTTTGCGAAACCCGGTGTCTAAGACATGCCAATCTCACCAAATCCGCCCTGGGTTTCTCGACACGTTACACTTTCACTTTTTTTCTGTCTTACTTTGGGTGGGACAACATTTAAGAGAGCAAAGTTCATCACAGTTCACTGTTAAATCCAAAGCTTAAAAGTTCACTTCACATTGATCCAGTGTCTCAGAATGGCAGCTGTAGTGCAGTTTGGCCAGCTGTAGACCTGACTGGTGATTAGAATGCAATTTTTGAGCACTTTCCATTGCAAAACGTGCCGAAATAGCTCAGCTGGGAGAGCGTTAGACTGAAGATCTAAAGGACCCTAGTTCGATCCTGGGTTTCGGCAAAGCTATTTTGGTCACCATCTAGGGCTTGGTAGGTTTGTTGGTAGGACTTCATTATACGGCCTACAACTACGTGGATCATTGCCATCAAATGAGAAAACAAACACAGATGGTGCAGCTTGCAAACGTCCATCAAGTGGAGGTGGAATTTGAAGAAGGTCCTCCTTCAGAAGCTCCCAGGCCTCACCCATTATACCATTGACTTACCTAGGGCTTTGTAGGTTGGGTGATCACACGTCATAATACAGCCTAGCGATGTTTCCCCTAGAATCAAATCCTTCCCTTGGCTCTTGTCTGAAATGACCATTTAATAATATCTAACTGCAAATCCTCACCAGTACCTACAGTAAAATGAGAGGATAAGAGATCACGTTTTTACAGAAAAGAAAGACAATATGTGTCCCAGAGGACAAACACGTGACTCTTGTTACCTGGGTAGCTCAGATGGAAGAGCATCAGACTTTTAATCTGAGGGTCCAGGGTTCAAGTCCCTGTCCAGGTGTCTCCTTTGGATCCTTGCCCTTCCATGGCTTTACCTAACAAGCTCAGTTGTTCTTGATAGTTCTGTGACCTCATTGTCATCTTTAGCAAAGTCCATAGACTGCAGGTGGGATGACGATATGGGATTTGTGGATATCAGGGACAGAGGCCTCTTTCAGATAATCCCACCGTACAAGCTCTGTAAAGAATCTTTTCCTGCCCCTCGGTCCAACTCACCGCCAGTTGGTTCTCAGCTCAGCTCCTTTGCGAAACCCGGTGTCTAAGACATGCCAATCTCACCAAATCCGCCCTGGGTTTCTCGACACGTTACACTTTCACTTTTTTTCTGTCTTACTTTGGGTGGGACAACATTTAAGAGAGCAAAGTTCATCACAGTTCACTGTTAAATCCAAAGCTTAAAAGTTCACTTCACATTGATCCAGTGTCTCAGAATGGCAGCTGTAGTGCAGTTTGGCCAGCTGTAGACCTGACTGGTGATTAGAATGCAATTTTTGAGCACTTTCCATTGCAAAACGTGCCGAAATAGCTCAGCTGGGAGAGCGTTAGACTGAAGATCTAAAGGACCCTAGTTCGATCCTGGGTTTCGGCAAAGCTCTTTTGGTCACCATCTAGGGCTCGGTAGGTTTGTTGGTAGGACTTCATTATACGGCCTACAACTACGTGGATCATTGCCATCAAATGAGAAAACAAACACAGATGGTGCAGCTTGCAAACGTCCATCAAGTGGAGGTGGAATTTGAAGAAGGTCCTCCTTCAGAAGCTCCCAGGCCTCACCCATTATACCATTGACTTACCTAGGGCTTTGTAGGTTGGGTGATCACACGTTATAATACAGCCTAGCGATGTTTCCCCTAGAATCAAA
Source organism: Maylandia zebra (assembly GCF_041146795.1). Classification (NCBI taxonomy): domain Eukaryota; kingdom Metazoa; phylum Chordata; class Actinopteri; order Cichliformes; family Cichlidae; genus Maylandia; species Maylandia zebra. The sequence continues at coordinate 18,340,456 of NC_135171.1, forward strand.
TCCTTCCCTTGGCTCTTGTCTGAAATGACCATTTAATAATATCTAACTGCAAATCCTCACCAGTACCTACAGTAAAATGAGAGGATAAGAGATCACGTTTTTACAGAAAAGAAAGACAATATGTGTCCCAGAGGACAAACACGTGACTCTTGTTACCTGGGTAGCTCAGATGGAAGAGCATCAGACTTTTAATCTGAGGGTCCAGGGTTCAAGTCCCTGTCCAGGTGTCTCCTTTGGATCCTTGCCCTTCCATGGCTTTACCTAACAAGCTCAGTTGTTCTTGATAGTTCTGTGACCTCATTGTCATCTTTAGCAAAGTCCATAGACTGCAGGTGGGATGACGATATGGGATTTGTGGATATCAGGGACAGAGGCCTCTTTCAGATAATCCCACCGTACAAGCTCTGTAAAGAATCTTTTCCTTCCCCTCGGTCCAACTCACCGCCAGTTGGTTCTCAGCTCAGCTCCTTTGCGAAACCCGGTGTCTAAGACATGCCAATCTCACCAAATCCGCCCTGGGTTTCTCGACACGTTACACTTTCACTTTTTTTCTGTCTTACTTTGGGTGGGACAACATTTAAGAGAGCAAAGTTCATCACAGTTCACTGTTAAATCCAAAGCTTAAAAGTTCACTTCACATTGATCCAGTGTCTCAGAATGGCAGCTGTAGTGCAGTTTGGCCAGCTGTAGACCTGACTGGTGATTAGAATGCAATTTTTGAGCACTTTCCATTGCAAAACGTGCCGAAATAGCTCAGCTGGGAGAGCGTTAGACTGAAGATCTAAAGGACCCTAGTTCGATCCTGGGTTTCGGCAAAGCTATTTTGGTCACCATCTAGGGCTTGGTAGTTTTGTTGGTAGGACTTCATTATACGGCCTACAACTACGTGGATCATTGCCATCAAATGAGAAAACAAACACAGATGGTGCAGCTTGCAAACGTCCATCAAGTGGAGGTGGAATTTGAAGAAGGTCCTCCTTCAGAAGCTCCCAGGCCTCACCCATTATACCATTGACTTACCTAGGGCTTTGTAGGTTGGGTGATCACACGTCATAATACAGCCTAGCGATGTTTCCCCTAGAATCAAATCCTTCCCTTGGCCCTTGTCTGAAATGACCATTTAATAATATCTAACTGCAAATCCTTACCAGTACCTACAGTAAAATGAGAGGATAAGAGATCACGTTTTTACAGAAAAGAAAGACAATATGTGTCCCAGAGGACAAACACTTGACTCTTGTTACCTGGTTAGCTCAGATGGAAGAGCATCAGACTTTTAATCTGAGGGTCCAGGGTTCAAGTCCCTGTCCAGGTGTCTCCTTTGGATCCTTGCCCTTCCATGGCTTTACCTAACAAGCTCAGTTGTTCTTGATAGTTCTGTGACCTCATTGTCATCTTTAGCAAAGTCCATAGACTGCAGGTGGGATGACGATATGGGATTTGTGGATATCAGGGACAGAGGCCTCTTTCAGATAATCCCACCGTACAAGCTCTGTAAAGAATCTTTTCCTTCCCCTCGGTCCAACTCACCGCCAGTTGGTTCTCAGCTCAGCTCCTTTGCGAAACCCGGTGTCTAAGACATGCCAATCTCACCAAATCCGCCCTGGGTTTCTCGACACGTTACACTTTCACTTTTTTTCTGTCTTACTTTGGGTGGGACAACATTTAAGAGAGCAAAGTTCATCACAGTTCACTGTTAAATCCAAAGCTTAAAAGTTCACTTCACATTGATCCAGTGTCTCAGAATGGCAGCTGTAGTGCAGTTTGGCCAGCTGTAGACCTGACTGGTGATTAGAATGCAATTTTTGAGCACTTTCCATTGCAAAACGTGCCGAAATAGCTCAGCTGGGAGAGCGTTAGACTGAAGATCTAAAGGACCCTAGTTCGATCCTGGGTTTCGGCAAAGCTCTTTTGGTCACCATCTAGGGCTTGGTAGGTTTGTTGGTAGGACTTCATTATACGGCCTACAACTACGTGGATCATTGCCATCAAATGAGAAAACAAACACAGATGGTGCAGCTTGCAAACGTCCATCAAGTGGAGGTGGAATTTGAAGAAGGTCCTCCTTCAGAAGCTCCCAGGCCTCACCCATTATACCATTGACTTACCTAGGGCTTTGTAGGTTGGGTGATCACACGTTATAATACAGCCTAGCGATGTTTCCCCTAGAATCAAATCCTTCCCTTGGCTCTTGTCTGAAATGACCATTTAATAATATCTAACTGCAAATCCTCACCAGTACCTACAGTAAAATGAGAGGATAAGAGATCACGTTTTTACAGAAAAGAAAGACAATATGTGTCCCAGAGGACAAACACGTGACTCTTGTTACCTGGGTAGCTCAGATGGAAGAGCATCAGACTTTTAATCTGAGGGTCCAGGGTTCAAGTCCCTGTCCAGGTGTCTCCTTTGGATCCTTGCCCTTCCATGGCTTTACCTAACAAGCTCAGTTGTTCTTGATAGTTCTGTGACCTCATTGTCATCTTTAGCAAAGTCCATAGACTGCAGGTGGGATGACGATATGGGATTTGTGGATATCAGGGACAGAGGCCTCTTTCAGATAATCCCACCGTACAAGCTCTGTAAAGAATCTTTTCCTGCCCCTCGGTCCAACTCACCGCCAGTTGGTTCTCAGCTCAGCTCCTTTGCGAAACCCGGTGTCTAAGACATGCCAATCTCACCAAATCCGCCCTGGGTTTCTCGACACGTTACACTTTCACTTTTTTTCTGTCTTACTTTGGGTGGGACAACATTTAAGAGAGCAAAGTTCATCACAGTTCACTGTTAAATCCAAAGCTTAAAAGTTCACTTCACATTGATCCAGTGTCTCAGAATGGCAGCTGTAGTGCAGTTTGGCCAGCTGTAGACCTGACTGGTGATTAGAATGCAATTTTTGAGCACTTTCCATTGCAAAACGTGCCGAAATAGCTCAGCTGGGAGAGCGTTAGACTGAAGATCTAAAGGACCCTAGTTCGATCCTGGGTTTCGGCAAAGCTATTTTGGTCACCATCTAGGGCTTGGTAGGTTTGTTGGTAGGACTTCATTATACGGCCTACAACTACGTGGATCATTGCCATCAAATGAGAAAACAAACACAGATGGTGCAGCTTGCAAACCTCCATCAAGTGGAGGTGGAATTTGAAGAAGGTCCTCCTTCAGAAGCTCCCAGGCCTCACCCATTATACCATTGACTTACCTAGGGCTTGGTAGGTTGGGTGATCACACGTCATAATACAGCCTAGCGATGTTTCCCCTAGAATCAAATCCTTCCCTTGGCTCTTGTCTGAAATGACCATTTAATAATATCTAACTGCAAATCCTCACCAGTACCTACAGTAAAATGAGAGGATAAGAGATCACGTTTTTACAGAAAAGAAAGACAATATGTGTCCCAGAGGACAAACACGTGACTCTTGTTACCTGGGTAGCTCAGATGGAAGAGCATCAGACTTTTAATCTGAGGGTCCAGGGTTCAAGTCCCTGTCCAGGTGTCTCCTTTGGATCCTTGCCCTTCCATGGCTTTACCTAACAAGCTCAGTTGTTCTTGATAGTTCTGTGACCTCATTGTCATCTTTAGGAAACTCCATAGACTGCAGGTGGGATGACGATATGGGATTTGTGGATATCAGGGACAGAGGCCTCTTTCAGATAATCCCACCGTACAAGCTCTGTAAAGACTCTTTTCCTGCCCCTCGGTCCAACTCACCGCCAGTTGGTTCTCAGCTCAGCTCCTTTGCGAAACCCGGTGTCTAAGACATGCCAATCTCACCAAATCCGCCCTGGGTTTCTCGACACGTTACACTTTCACTTTTTTTCTGTCTTACTTTGGGTGGGACAACATTTAAGAGAGCAAAGTTCATCACAGTTCACTGTTAAATCCAAAGCTTAAAAGTTCACTTCACATTGATCCAGTGTCTCAGAATGGCAGCTGTAGTGCAGTTTGGCCAGCTGTAGACCTGACTGGTGATTAGAATGCAATTTTTGAGCACTTTCCATTGCAAAACGTGCCGAAATAGCTCAGCTGGGAGAGCGTTAGACTGAAGATCTAAAGGACCCTAGTTCGATCCTGGGTTTCGGCAAAGCTCTTTTGGTCACCATCTAGGGCTTGGTAGTTTTGTTGGTAGGACTTCATTATACGGCCTACAACTACGTGGATCATTGCCATCAAATGAGAAAACAAACACAGATGGTGCAGCTTGCAAACATCCATCAAGTGGAGGTGGAATTTGAAGAAGGTCCTCCTTCAGAAGCTCCCAGGCCTCACCCATTATACCATTGACTTACCTAGGGCTTGGTAGGTTGGGTGATCACACGTCATAATACAGCCTAGCGATGTTTCCCCTAGAATCAAATCCTTCCCTTGGCTCTTGTCTGAAATGACCATTTAATAATATCTAACTGCAAATCCTCACCAGTACCTACAGTAAAATGAGAGGATAAGAGATCACGTTTTTACAGAAAAGAAAGACAATATGTGTCCCAGAGGACAAACACGTGACTCTTGTTACCTGGGTAGCTCAGATGGAAGAGCATCAGACTTTTAATCTGAGGGTCCAGGGTTCAAGTCCCTGTCCAGGTGTCTCCTTTGGATCCTTGCCCTTCCATGGCTTTACCTAACAAGCTCAGTTGTTCTTGATAGTTCTGTGACCTCATTGTCATCTTTAGCAAAGTCCATAGACTGCAGGTGGGATGACGATATGGGATTTGTGGATATCAGGGACAGAGGCCTCTTTCAGATAATCCCACCGTACAAGCTCTGTAAAGAATCTTTTCCTGCCCCTCGGTCCAACTCACCGCCAGTTGGTTCTCAGCTCAGCTCCTTTGCGAAACCCAGTGTCTAAGACATGCCAATCTCACCAAATCCGCCCTGGGTTTCTCGACACGTTACACTTTCACTTTTTTTCTGTCTTACTTTAAGAGAGCAACTTTGCTCTTTAAGAGAGCAAAGTTCATCACAGTTCACTGTTAAATCTAAAGCTTAAAAGTTCACTTCACATTGATCCAGTGTCTCAGAATGGCAGCTGTAGTGCAGTTTGGCCAGCTGTAGACCTGACTGGTGATTAGAATGCAATTTTTGAGCACTTTCCATTGCAAAACGTGTCGAAATAGCTCAGCTGGGAGAGCGTTAGACTGAAGATCTAAAGGACCCTAGTTCGATCCTGGGTTTCGGCAAAGCTTTTTTGGTCACCATCTAGGGCTTGGTAGGTTTGTTGGTAGGACTTCATTATACGGCCTACAACTACGTGGATCATTGCCATCAAATGAGAAAACAAACACAGATGGTGCAGCTTGCAAACGTCCATCAAGTGGAGGTGGAATTTGAAGAAGGTCCTCCTTCAGAAGCTCCCAGGCCTCACCCATTATACCATTGACTTACCTAGGGCTTTGTAGGTTGGGTGATCACACGTCATAATACAGCCTAGCGATGTTTCCCCTAGAATCAAATCCTTCCCTTGGCTCTTGTCTGAAATGACCATTTAATAATATCTAACTGCAAATCCTCACCAGTACCTACAGTAAAATGAGAGGATAAGAGATCACGTTTTTACAGAAAAGAAAGACAATATGTGTCCCAGAGGACAAACACGTGACTCTTGTTACCTGGGTAGCTCAGATGGAAGAGCATCAGACTTTTAATCTGAGGGTCCAGGGTTCAAGTCCCTGTCCAGGTGTCTCCTTTGGATCCTTGCCCTTCCATGGCTTTACCTAACAAGCTCAGTTGTTCTTGATAGTTCTGTGACCTCATTGTCATCTTTAGCAAAGTCCATAGACTGCAGGTGGGATGACGATATGGGATTTGTGGATATCAGGGACAGAGGCCTCTTTCAGATAATCCCACCGTACAAGCTCTGTAAAGAATCTTTTCCTGCCCCTCGGTCCTACTCACCGCCAGTTGGTTCTCAGCTCAGCTCCTTTGCGAAACCCGGTGTCTAAGACATGCCAATCTCACCAAATCCGCCCTGGGTTTCTCGACACGTTACACTTTCACTTTTTTTCTGTCTTACTTTGGGTGGGACAACATTTAAGAGAGCAAAGTTCATCACAGTTCACTGTTAAATCCAAAGCTTAAAAGTTCACTTCACATTGATCCAGTGTCTCAGAATGGCAGCTGTAGTGCAGTTTGGCCAGCTGTAGACCTGACTGGTGATTAGAATGCAATTTTTGAGCACTTTCCATTGCAAAACGTGCCGAAATAGCTCAGCTGGGAGAGCGTTAGACTGAAGATCTAAAGGACCCTAGTTCGATCCTGGGTTTCGGCAAAGCTATTTTGGTCACCATCTAGGGCTTGGTAGGTTTGTTGGTAGGACTTCATTATACGGCCTACAACTACGTGGATCATTGCCATCAAATGAGAAAACAAACACAGATGGTGCAGCTTGCAAACGTCCATCAAGTGGAGGTGGAATTTGAAGAAGGTCCTCCTTCAGAAGCTCCCAGGCCTCACCCATTATACCATTGACTTACCTAGGGCTTTGTAGGTTGGGTGATCACACGTCATAATACAGCCTAGCGATGTTTCCCCTAGAATCAAATCCTTCCCTTGGCTCTTGTCTGAAATGACCATTTAATAATATCTAACTGCAAATCCTCACCAGTACCTACAGTAAAATGAGAGGATAAGAGATCACGTTTTTACAGAAAAGAAAGACAATATGTGTCCCAGAGGACAAACACGTGACTCTTGTTACCTGGGTAGCTCAGATGGAAGAGCATCAGACTTTTAATCTGAGGGTCCAGGGTTCAAGTCCCTGTCCAGGTGTCTCCTTTGGATCCTTGCCCTTCCATGGCTTTACCTAACAAGCTCAGTTGTTCTTGATAGTTCTGTGACCTCATTGTCATCTTTAGCAAAGTCCATAGACTGCAGGTGGGATGACGATATGGGATTTGTGGATATCAGGGACAGAGGCCTCTTTCAGATAATCCCACCGTACAAGCTCTGTAAAGAATCTTTTCCTGCCCCTCGGTCCAACTCACCGCCAGTTGGTTCTCAGCTCAGCTCCTTTGCGAAACCCGGTGTCTAAGACATGCCAATCTCACCAAATCCGCCCTGGGTTTCTCGACACGTTACACTTTCACTTTTTTTCTGTCTTACTTTGGGTGGGACAACATTTAAGAGAGCAAAGTTCATCACAGTTCACTGTTAAATCCAAAGCTTAAAAGTTCACTTCACATTGATCCAGTGTCTCAGAATGGCAGCTGTAGTGCAGTTTGGCCAGCTGTAGACCTGACTGGTGATTAGAATGCAATTTTTGAGCACTTTCCATTGCAAAACGTGCCGAAATAGCTCAGCTGGGAGAGCGTTAGACTGAAGATCTAAAGGACCCTAGTTCGATCCTGGGTTTCGGCAAAGCTCTTTTGGTCACCATCTAGGGCTCGGTAGGTTTGTTGGTAGGACTTCATTATACGGCCTACAACTACGTGGATCATTGCCATCAAATGAGAAAACAAACACAGATGGTGCAGCTTGCAAACGTCCATCAAGTGGAGGTGGAATTTGAAGAAGGTCCTCCTTCAGAAGCTCCCAGGCCTCACCCATTATACCATTGACTTACCTAGGGCTTTGTAGGTTGGGTGATCACACGTTATAATACAGCCTAGCGATGTTTCCCCTAGAATCAAATCCTTCCCTTGGCTCTTGTCTGAAATGACCATTTAATAATATCTAACTGCAAATCCTCACCAGTACCTACAGTAAAATGAGAGGATAAGAGATCACGTTTTTACAGAAAAGAAAGACAATATGTGTCCCAGAGGACAAACACGTGACTCTTGTTACCTGGGTAGCTCAGATGGAAGAGCATCAGACTTTTAATCTGAGGGTCCAGGGTTCAAGTCCCTGTCCAGGTGTCTCCTTTGGATCCTTGCCCTTCCATGGCTTTACCTAACAAGCTCAGTTGTTCTTGATAGTTCTGTGACCTCATTGTCATCTTTAGCAAAGTCCATAGACTGCAGGTGGGATGACGATATGGGATTTGTGGATATCAGGGACAGAGGCCTCTTTCAGATAATCCCACCGTACAAGCTCTGTAAAGAATCTTTTCCTTCCCCTCGGTCCAACTCACCGCCAGTTGGTTCTCAGCTCAGCTCCTTTGCGAAACCCGGTGTCTAAGACATGCCAATCTCACCAAATCCGCCCTGGGTTTCTCGACACGTTACACTTTCACTTTTTTTCTGTCTTACTTTGGGTGGGACAACATTTAAGAGAGCAAAGTTCATCACAGTTCACTGTTAAATCCAAAGCTTAAAAGTTCACTTCACATTGATCCAGTGTCTCAGAATGGCAGCTGTAGTGCAGTTTGGCCAGCTGTAGACCTGACTGGTGATTAGAATGCAATTTTTGAGCACTTTCCATTGCAAAACGTGCCGAAATAGCTCAGCTGGGAGAGCGTTAGACTGAAGATCTAAAGGACCCTAGTTCGATCCTGGGTTTCGGCAAAGCTATTTTGGTCACCATCTAGGGCTTGGTAGTTTTGTTGGTAGGACTTCATTATACGGCCTACAACTACGTGGATCATTGCCATCAAATGAGAAAACAAACACAGATGGTGCAGCTTGCAAACGTCCATCAAGTGGAGGTGGAATTTGAAGAAGGTCCTCCTTCAGAAGCTCCCAGGCCTCACCCATTATACCATTGACTTACCTAGGGCTTTGTAGGTTGGGTGATCACACGTCATAATACAGCCTAGCGATGTTTCCCCTAGAATCAAATCCTTCCCTTGGCCCTTGTCTGAAATGACCATTTAATAATATCTAACTGCAAATCCTTACCAGTACCTACAGTAAAATGAGAGGATAAGAGATCACGTTTTTACAGAAAAGAAAGACAATATGTGTCCCAGAGGACAAACACTTGACTCTTGTTACCTGGTTAGCTCAGATGGAAGAGCATCAGACTTTTAATCTGAGGGTCCAGGGTTCAAGTCCCTGTCCAGGTGTCTCCTTTGGATCCTTGCCCTTCCATGGCTTTACCTAACAAGCTCAGTTGTTCTTGATAGTTCTGTGACCTCATTGTCATCTTTAGCAAAGTCCATAGACTGCAGGTGGGATGACGATATGGGATTTGTGGATATCAGGGACAGAGGCCTCTTTCAGATAATCCCACCGTACAAGCTCTGTAAAGAATCTTTTCCTTCCCCTCGGTCCAACTCACCGCCAGTTGGTTCTCAGCTCAGCTCCTTTGCGAAACCCGGTGTCTAAGACATGCCAATCTCACCAAATCCGCCCTGGGTTTCTCGACACGTTACACTTTCACTTTTTTTCTGTCTTACTTTGGGTGGGACAACATTTAAGAGAGCAAAGTTCATCACAGTTCACTGTTAAATCCAAAGCTTAAAAGTTCACTTCACATTGATCCAGTGTCTCAGAATGGCAGCTGTAGTGCAGTTTGGCCAGCTGTAGACCTGACTGGTGATTAGAATGCAATTTTTGAGCACTTTCCATTGCAAAACGTGCCGAAATAGCTCAGCTGGGAGAGCGTTAGACTGAAGATCTAAAGGACCCTAGTTCGATCCTGGGTTTCGGCAAAGCTCTTTTGGTCACCATCTAGGGCTTGGTAGGTTTGTTGGTAGGACTTCATTATACGGCCTACAACTACGTGGATCATTGCCATCAAATGAGAAAACAAACACAGATGGTGCAGCTTGCAAACGTCCATCAAGTGGAGGTGGAATTTGAAGAAGGTCCTCCTTCAGAAGCTCCCAGGCCTCACCCATTATACCATTGACTTACCTAGGGCTTTGTAGGTTGGGTGATCACACGTTATAATACAGCCTAGCGATGTTTCCCCTAGAATCAAATCCTTCCCTTGGCTCTTGTCTGAAATGACCATTTAATAATATCTAACTGCAAATCCTCACCAGTACCTACAGTAAAATGAGAGGATAAGAGATCACGTTTTTACAGAAAAGAAAGACAATATGTGTCCCAGAGGACAAACACGTGACTCTTGTTACCTGGGTAGCTCAGATGGAAGAGCATCAGACTTTTAATCTGAGGGTCCAGGGTTCAAGTCCCTGTCCAGGTGTCTCCTTTGGATCCTTGCCCTTCCATGGCTTTACCTAACAAGCTCAGTTGTTCTTGATAGTTCTGTGACCTCATTGTCATCTTTAGCAAAGTCCATAGACTGCAGGTGGGATGACGATATGGGATTTGTGGATATCAGGGACAGAGGCCTCTTTCAGATAATCCCACCGTACAAGCTCTGTAAAGAATCTTTTCCTGCCCCTCGGTCCAACTCACCGCCAGTTGGTTCTCAGCTCAGCTCCTTTGCGAAACCCGGTGTCTAAGACATGCCAATCTCACCAAATCCGCCCTGGGTTTCTCGACACGTTACACTTTCACTTTTTTTCTGTCTTACTTTGGGTGGGACAACATTTAAGAGAGCAAAGTTCATCACAGTTCACTGTTAAATCCAAAGCTTAAAAGTTCACTTCACATTGATCCAGTGTCTCAGAATGGCAGCTGTAGTGCAGTTTGGCCAGCTGTAGACCTGACTGGTGATTAGAATGCAATTTTTGAGCACTTTCCATTGCAAAACGTGCCGAAATAGCTCAGCTGGGAGAGCGTTAGACTGAAGATCTAAAGGACCCTAGTTCGATCCTGGGTTTCGGCAAAGCTATTTTGGTCACCATCTAGGGCTTGGTAGGTTTGTTGGTAGGACTTCATTATACGGCCTACAACTACGTGGATCATTGCCATCAAATGAGAAAACAAACACAGATGGTGCAGCTTGCAAACCTCCATCAAGTGGAGGTGGAATTTGAAGAAGGTCCTCCTTCAGAAGCTCCCAGGCCTCACCCATTATACCATTGACTTACCTAGGGCTTGGTAGGTTGGGTGATCACACGTCATAATACAGCCTAGCGATGTTTCCCCTAGAATCAAATCCTTCCCTTGGCTCTTGTCTGAAATGACCATTTAATAATATCTAACTGCAAATCCTCACCAGTACCTACAGTAAAATGAGAGGATAAGAGATCACGTTTTTACAGAAAAGAAAGACAATATGTGTCCCAGAGGACAAACACGTGACTCTTGTTACCTGGGTAGCTCAGATGGAAGAGCATCAGACTTTTAATCTGAGGGTCCAGGGTTCAAGTCCCTGTCCAGGTGTCTCCTTTGGATCCTTGCCCTTCCATGGCTTTACCTAACAAGCTCAGTTGTTCTTGATAGTTCTGTGACCTCATTGTCATCTTTAGGAAACTCCATAGACTGCAGGTGGGATGACGATATGGGATTTGTGGATATCAGGGACAGAGGCCTCTTTCAGATAATCCCACCGTACAAGCTCTGTAAAGACTCTTTTCCTGCCCCTCGGTCCAACTCACCGCCAGTTGGTTCTCAGCTCAGCTCCTTTGCGAAACCCGGTGTCTAAGACATGCCAATCTCACCAAATCCGCCCTGGGTTTCTCGACACGTTACACTTTCACTTTTTTTCTGTCTTACTTTGGGTGGGACAACATTTAAGAGAGCAAAGTTCATCACAGTTCACTGTTAAATCCAAAGCTTAAAAGTTCACTTCACATTGATCCAGTGTCTCAGAATGGCAGCTGTAGTGCAGTTTGGCCAGCTGTAGACCTGACTGGTGATTAGAATGCAATTTTTGAGCACTTTCCATTGCAAAACGTGCCGAAATAGCTCAGCTGGGAGAGCGTTAGACTGAAGATCTAAAGGACCCTAGTTCGATCCTGGGTTTCGGCAAAGCTCTTTTGGTCACCATCTAGGGCTTGGTAGTTTTGTTGGTAGGACTTCATTATACGGCCTACAACTACGTGGATCATTGCCATCAAATGAGAAAACAAACACAGATGGTGCAGCTTGCAAACATCCATCAAGTGGAGGTGGAATTTGAAGAAGGTCCTCCTTCAGAAGCTCCCAGGCCTCACCCATTATACCATTGACTTACCTAGGGCTTGGTAGGTTGGGTGATCACACGTCATAATACAGCCTAGCGATGTTTCCCCTAGAATCAAATCCTTCCCTTGGCTCTTGTCTGAAATGACCATTTAATAATATCTAACTGCAAATCCTCACCAGTACCTACAGTAAAATGAGAGGATAAGAGATCACGTTTTTACAGAAAAGAAAGACAATATGTGTCCCAGAGGACAAACACGTGACTCTTGTTACCTGGGTAGCTCAGATGGAAGAGCATCAGACTTTTAATCTGAGGGTCCAGGGTTCAAGTCCCTGTCCAGGTGTCTCCTTTGGATCCTTGCCCTTCCATGGCTTTACCTAACAAGCTCAGTTGTTCTTGATAGTTCTGTGACCTCATTGTCATCTTTAGCAAAGTCCATAGACTGCAGGTGGGATGACGATATGGGATTTGTGGATATCAGGGACAGAGGCCTCTTTCAGATAATCCCACCGTACAAGCTCTGTAAAGAATCTTTTCCTGCCCCTCGGTCCAACTCACCGCCAGTTGGTTCTCAGCTCAGCTCCTTTGCGAAACCCGGTGTCTAAGACATGCCAATCTCACCAAATCCGCCCTGGGTTTCTCGACACGTTACACTTTCACTTTTTTTCTGTCTTACTTTGGGTGGGACAACATTTAAGAGAGCAAAGTTCATCACAGTTCACTGTTAAATCCAAAGCTTAAAAGTTCACTTCACATTGATCCAGTGTCTCAGAATGGCAGCTGTAGTGCAGTTTGGCCAGCTGTAGACCTGACTGGTGATTAGAATGCAATTTTTGAGCACTTTCCATTGCAAAACGTGCCGAAATAGCTCAGCTGGGAGAGCGTTAGACTGAAGATCTAAAGGACCCTAGTTCGATCCTGGGTTTCGGCAAAGCTATTTTGGTCACCATCTAGGGCTTGGTAGTTTTGTTGGTAGGACTTCATTATACGGCCTACAACTACGTGGATCATTGCCATCAAATGAGAAAACAAACACAGATGGTGCAGCTTGCAAACATCCATCAAGTGGAGGTGGAATTTGAAGAAGGTCCTCCTTCAGAAGCTCCCAGGCCTCACCCATTATACCATTGACTTACCTAGGGCTTGGTAGGTTGGGTGATCACACGTCATAATACAGCCTAGCGATGTTTCCCCTAGAATCAAATCCTTCCCTTGGCTCTTGTCTGAAATGACCATTTAATAATATCTAACTGCAAATCCTCACCAGTACCTACAGTAAAATGAGAGGATAAGAGATCACGTTTTTACAGAAAAGAAAGACAATATGTGTCCCAGAGGACAAACACGTGACTCTTGTTACCTGGGTAGCTCAGATGGAAGAGCATCAGACTTTTAATCTGAGGGTCCAGGGTTCAAGTCCCTGTCCAGGTGTCTCCTTTGGATCCTTGCCCTTCCATGGCTTTACCTAACAAGCTCAGTTGTTCTTGATAGTTCTGTGACCTCATTGTCATCTTTAGCAAAGTCCATAGACTGCAGGTGGGATGACGATATGGGATTTGTGGATATCAGGGACAGAGGCCTCTTTCAGATAATCCCACCGTACAAGCTCTGTAAAGAATCTTTTCCTGCCCCTCGGTCCAACTCACCGCCAGTTGGTTCTCAGCTCAGCTCCTTTGCGAAACCCGGTGTCTAAGACATGCCAATCTCACCAAATCCGCCCTGGGTTTCTCGACACGTTACACTTTCACTTTTTTTCTGTCTTACTTTGGGTGGGACAACATTTAAGAGAGCAAAGTTCATCACAGTTCACTGTTAAATCCAAAGCTTAAAAGTTCACTTCACATTGATCCAGTGTCTCAGAATGGCAGCTGTAGTGCAGTTTGGCCAGCTGTAGACCTGACTGGTGATTAGAATGCAATTTTTGAGCACTTTCCATTGCAAAACGTGCCGAAATAGCTCAGCTGGGAGAGCGTTAGACTGAAGATCTAAAGGACCCTAGTTCGATCCTGGGTTTCGGCAAAGCTATTTTGGTCACCATCTAGGGCTTGGTAGTTTTGTTGGTAGGACTTCATTATACGGCCTACAACTACGTGGATCATTGCCATCAAATGAGAAAACAAACACAGATGGTGCAGCTTGCAAACATCCATCAAGTGGAGGTGGAATTTGAAGAAGGTCCTCCTTCAGAAGCTCCCAGGCCTCACCCATTATACCATTGACTTACCTAGGGCTTGGTAGGTTGGGTGATCACACGTCATAATACAGCCTAGCGATGTTTCCCCTAGAATCAAATCCTTCCCTTGGCTCTTGTCTGAAATGACCATTTAATAATATCTAACTGCAAATCCTCACCAGTACCTACAGTAAAATGAGAGGATAAGAGATCACGTTTTTACAGAAAAGAAAGACAATATGTGTCCCAGAGGACAAACACGTGACTCTTGTTACCTGGGTAGCTCAGATGGAAGAGCATCAGACTTTTAATCTGAGGGTCCAGGGTTCAAGTCCCTGTCCAGGTGTCTCCTTTGGATCCTTGCCCTTCCATGGCTTTACCTAACAAGCTCAGTTGTTCTTGATAGTTCTGTGACCTCATTGTCATCTTTAGCAAAGTCCATAGACTGCAGGTGGGATGACGATATGGGATTTGTGGATATCAGGGACAGAGGCCTCTTTCAGATAATCCCACCGTACAAGCTCTGTAAAGAATCTTTTCCTGCCCCTCGGTCCAACTCACCGCCAGTTGGTTCTCAGCTCAGCTCCTTTGCGAAACCCGGTGTCTAAGACATGCCAATCTCACCAAATCCGCCCTGGGTTTCTCGACACGTTACACTTTCACTTTTTTTCTGTCTTACTTTGGGTGGGACAACATTTAAGAGAGCAAAGTTCATCACAGTTCACTGTTAAATCCAAAGCTTAAAAGTTCACTTCACATTGATCCAGTGTCTCAGAATGGCAGCTGTAGTGCAGTTTGGCCAGCTGTAGACCTGACTGGTGATTAGAATGCAATTTTTGAGCACTTTCCATTGCAAAACGTGCCGAAATAGCTCAGCTGGGAGAGCGTTAGACTGAAGATCTAAAGGACCCTAGTTCGATCCTGGGTTTCGGCAAAGCTATTTTGGTCACCATCTAGGGCTTGGTAGGTTTGTTGGTAGGACTTCATTATACGGCCTACAACTACGTGGATCATTGCCATCAAATGAGAAAACAAACACAGATGGTGCAGCTTGCAAACATCCATCAAGTGGAGGTGGAATTTGAAGAAGGTCCTCCTTCAGAAGCTCCCAGGCCTCACCCATTATACCATTGACTTACCTAGGGCTTGGTAGGTTGGGTGATCACACGTCATAATACAGCCTAGCGATGTTTCCCCTAGAATCAAATCCTTCCCTTGGCTCTTGTCTGAAATGACCATTTAATAATATCTAACTGCAAATCCTCACCAGTACCTACAGTAAAATGAGAGGATAAGAGATCACGTTTTTACAGAAAAGAAAGACAATATGTGTCCCAGAGGACAAACACGTGACTCTTGTTACCTGGGTAGCTCAGATGGAAGAGCATCAGACTTTTAATCTGAGGGTCCAGGGTTCAAGTCCCTGTCCAGGTGTCTCCTTTGGATCCTTGCCCTTCCATGGCTTTACCTAACAAGCTCAGTTGTTCTTGATAGTTCTGTGACCTCATTGTCATCTTTAGCAAAGTCCATAGACTGCAGGTGGGATGACGATATGGGATTTGTGGATATCAGGGACAGAGGCCTCTTTCAGATAATCCCACCGTACAAGCTCTGTAAAGAATCTTTTCCTGCCCCTCGGTCCAACTCACCGCCAGTTGGTTCTCAGCTCAGCTCCTTTGCGAAACCCGGTGTCTAAGACATGCCAATCTCACCAAATCCGCCCTGGGTTTCTCGACACGTTACACTTTCACTTTTTTTCTGTCTTACTTTGGGTGGGACAACATTTAAGAGAGCAAAGTTCATCACAGTTCACTGTTAAATCCAAAGCTTAAAAGTTCACTTCACATTGATCCAGTGTCTCAGAATGGCAGCTGTAGTGCAGTTTGGCCAGCTGTAGACCTGACTGGTGATTAGAATGCAATTTTTGAGCACTTTCCATTGCAAAACGTGCCGAAATAGCTCAGCTGGGAGAGCGTTAGACTGAAGATCTAAAGGACCCTAGTTCGATCCTGGGTTTCGGCAAAGCTCTTTTGGTCACCATCTAGGGCTTGGTAGGTTTGTTGGTAGGACTTCATTATACGGCCTACAACTACGTGGATCATTGCCATCAAATGAGAAAACAAACACAGATGGTGCAGCTTGCAAACGTCCATCAAGTGGAGGTGGAATTTGAAGAAGGTCCTCCTTCAGAAGCTCCCAGGCCTCACCCATTATACCATTGACTTACCTAGGGCTTTGTAGGTTGGGTGATCACACGTCATAATACAGCCTAGCGATGTTTCCCCTAGAATCAAATCCTTCCCTTGGCTCTTGTCTGAAATGACCATTTAATAATATCTAACTGCAAATCCTCACCAGTACCTACAGTAAAATGAGAGGATAAGAGATCACGTTTTTACAGAAAAGAAAGACAATATGTGTCCCAGAGGACAAACACGTGACTCTTGTTGCCTGGGTAGCTCAGATGGAAGAGCATCAGACTTTTAATCTGAGGGTCCAGGGTTCAAGTCCCTGTCCAGGTGTCTCCTTTGGATCCTTGCCCTTCCATGGCTTTACCTAACAAGCTCAGTTGTTCTTGATAGTTCTGTGACCTCATTGTCATCTTTAGCAAAGTCCATAGACTGCAGGTGGGATGACGATATGGGATTTGTGGATATCAGGGACAGAGGCCTCTTTCAGATAATCCCACCGTACAAGCTCTGTAAAGAATCTTTTCCTGCCCCTCGGTCCAACTCACCGCCAGTTGGTTCTCAGCTCAGCTCCTTTGCGAAACCCGGTGTCTAAGACATGCCAATCTCACCAAATCCACCCTGGGTTTCTCGACACGTTACACTTTCACTTTTTTTCTGTCTTACTTTGGGTGGGACAACATTTAAGAGAGCAAAGTTCATCACAGTTCACTGTTAAATCCAAAGCTTAAAAGTTCATTTCACATTGATCCAGTGTCTCAGAATTAGATAGAACTTTATTAATCCCTCGGGTGGGTTCCTCTGGGAAATTCGATTTCCAAAAAAGCACAGCACCGACAGAAGTTACAGAGTTATACACACACACATATATATAAATACAGAGACAATATAAATAAAATATACGAAGGGGATAAATAGAATAAATAGGAATAAAAATAAAAATACAAGTGAATTGCACATTTCAAGTATTGAGTCTATTGCACCGTTGACTATTTACAAAAGTATTGCACAAAAGGTATTGCACAGTGAGGTGAAGAGGCACTACAGCTTAGTTGTTCCCCCCTTCTTTGTCCTCCTGTTTCCCCTCCCTCTTCCCTCCAGAGAGGAGTTAAACAGTCTGATGGCGTGTGGGACAAAGGAGTTTTTAAGTCTGTTAGTTCTTGTCTTTGGGAGAAGCAACCTGTCACTGAACAGACTCTTCTGGTTGTTAATGGCCGTGTGCAGAGGATGCCTGGCATTGTCCATAATGTCCATCAGTTTCTTTAATGTCCTTTTCTCTGCCACTGTCACCAGAGTGTCCAGCTTCATGCCGACCACAGAGCTAGCCCTCCTGATCAGTTTCTCCAGCCTGGATGAGTCCTTCTTTGCTGTGCTGCTCCCCCAGCACACCACAGCATAGAAAAGTACTCCAGCAACCACCGACTGGTAAAACATCCTCAGGAGCTTCCTGCAGATGTTAAAAGACCTCAGCCTCCTGAGGAAGTACAGTCGGCTTTGGGCTTTTTTATACAGGTGCTCTGTGTTGCATGACCAGTCCAGTTTATTGTCCACCCACAGCCCGAGGTACTTGTACTTGTTGACCACCTCCACCTCCTCCCCCTCTATCTGAACCGGCAGTGGACCTGCTCTAGACCTCCCGAAGTCCACAACCAGTTCCTTAGTCTTTGAGGTGTTGAGTTGCAGGTGGTTTGTGTGACTCCATGCGACAAAGTTCCTCACCAGACTTCTGTACTCCTCTTCCTGATCATCCCAGATACACCCCATGATGGCTGTGTCGTCTGCAAACTTCTGAATGTGGCATAATTCAGAGTTGTAGCAGAAGTCAGAGGTGTACAGGGTGAAGAGAAGAGGGGACAGCACAGTTCCCTGTGGTGCTCCTGTGCTGCTGACCACTGTGTCAGACGTGATGTCCTTCAGCCTGACGTACTGTGGTCTGTCGGTGAGGTAGTCGGAGATCCAAGCCACCAGGCAGGGGTCCACCTCCATCCTGTTCAGTTTTTCTTGAAGCATACAGGGCCGGATGGTATTAAAGGCACTGGAAAAGTCAAGAAACAGGATCCTGACCGTGCCTTTTCCCCCATCCAGGTGTGAGTGGGCTCTGTGTAGGAGGTACAGGATGGCATCCTCCACTCCGACACCCGCCTTGTATGCAAACTGTAGTGGGTCCTGGGCATGTTGTACCTGTGGTCGGAGGAGGTTGAGGAAGAGCCGCTCTAGAGTCTTCATAAGATGTGACGTCAGTGCCACCGGTCGGAAGTCATTCAGCTCATTGGGCCGGTTCTTTTTGGGGACCGGGACGATGCAGGATGTCTTCCATAGGGCGGGCACTCTCCCCAGTCGCAGACTGAGGTTGAAGACTCGTTGTAGCGGCTCCCCAAGTTCAGCAGCACACGCCTTTAGCATCCTAGGACACACCTTGTCTTGGCCTGCTGCCTTTCTGGGGCGAAGCTTCCTCAGTTGTCTCCTGACCTGATCCACTGTGACACTGGGAGATGTTTGGGAAGAGGGGAGGGGGGGAGATGTCTTGCTGCTGAGAGAGGGATTGGAGGAGGGGGGTGTCATGGTGTCAGGAAGGGGGGGAAGCGAGGGAGGTAGGAGAGTGGGGATTGGACTCTGTAGTGAAGGTGAGGGTGGGGGGGTTGTGGGCTGGTCAAACCTGTTGAAGAAGTTGTTAAGTTCGTTTGCCTTCTCCACAGTCCCCCCCACTGTGCTTTTCTTGGTGTTGTGGCCTGTGATGGTTTTCACACCATTCCAGACCTCCCTCATATTGTTCCTCTCCAACTTCTGCTCCACCTTCCTCCTGTAGGTGTCCTTTGCTTCCCTCAGGCAGCGTTTCACCTCCCGCTGTGCTGCCTTCATCTCCTCCTTGACTTTGCTCCTGAAAGCCTTCTTCTTCATGTTGAGGACAGCTTTGACTTCCTGTGTTACCCACGGTTTGTTATTAGGATAACACCGTACCGTCTTAGCAGGGGCGACCGTGTCAACACAAAAGTTGAGGTAGTCTGTAAGACAGTGTGTCGCCCCCTCTATGTCCTCACCATGTGGGCTCAGGAGCACATCCCAGTCTGTGGTGTCATAACAGTCCCTCAGTGCATCCTTCTTTTCTGGGGTCCATCTCCGGATGGAGCGCGTTGTGACCGGCTGCCTTTGGACGAGGGGTGTGTATTGTGGCTGTAGGTAAACCAGGTTGTGGTCTGACTTCCCTAGTGGGGGTAGGGGGGTGGCTCTGTATGCATCTCTCACATTAGCATACAGTAGGTCAATTGTCCTGTCGCTCCTTGTGGGACAATTCACAAACTGGTGAAAAGCAGCCAGAGTAGAGTCCAGTGTGGCATGGTTAAAGTCTCCAGATATAATAATGAAAGCCTCGGGGTTTTGTGTCTGAAGTCTTGCTGTGACTGTGTGTATTTTCTCACAGGCAGCTGTTGCGTCGGCCCTCGGAGGGATGTAAACACACACACAGATCACATGACTGAACTCCCGAGGTAGATAATATGGCCGCAAGCTAACAGCTAGCAGCTCCAGGTCCGGACGGCATACCGAAACTTTAACGGAGACGTGTCCAGGGTTACAGTATCTGTTGTTAATGTAGACAATGAGTCCCCCACCTCTGCTTTTTCCGCTGGCCTGCGTGTCCCTATCGGCTCTCACGGATGTGAAACCGCATAGGTCTACGTTAGCCTGCGGCGTTAGCTCGGTTAGCCACGTCTCCGTGAAGATAAACAAGCTGCACTCACGGTATAGTCTGTGGTTGTTCAGAGCGCACAGTTCATCAATCTTATTCTGTAACGAGTTCACGTTGCCCATGATCACTGTCGGGATTGATGGTTTGAATCACCTCCGGTGATCCGCTCTCCTCGCTCCAGCTTTGCAGCCTCTGTAGCTCCTCTTTAGCTTGGCCGGGATGTTGTGTCGCATGCCGGTCTGTCCCTTTGTTTTTAGTGCCAGCAGCTCCGCTCTCGAATAGATGAAGGAACTGGTTCCAGAAGTTTTAAAAAGTGCATTATCCATCTTGTATCGCTATATCTAAGAGGTATAAGTAGAGGAAGGTGAAAAAAAAGTTTGAAAAGCCTAGTCTAAAAAGTTAAAGTTAACAAAAAGGTGCGGTGTTGCAGAGCTACTTGGAAAGGCTGCCGTCACTCCAGCGCCATCTTGAACAACATTGAATGGCAGCTGTAGTGCAGTTTGGCCAGCTGTAGACCTGACTGGTGATTAGAATGCAATTTTTGAGCACTTTCCATTGCAAAACGTGCCGAAATAGCTCAGCTGGGAGAGCGTTAGACTGAAGATCTAAAGGACCCTAGTTCGATCCTGGGTTTCGGCAAAGCTATTTTGGTCACCATCTAGGGCTTGGTAGGTTTGTTGGTAGGACTTCATTATACGGCCTACAACTACGTGGATCATTGCCATCAAATGAGAAAACAAACACAGATGGTGCAGCTTGCAAACGTCCATCAAGTGGAGGTGGAATTTGAAGAAGGTCCTCCTTCAGAAGCTCCCAGGCCTCACCCATTATACCATTGACTTACCTAGGGCTTTGTAGGTTGGGTGATCACACGTCATAATACAGCCTAGCGATGTTTCCCCTAGAATCAAATCCTTCCCTTGGCTCTTGTCTGAAATGACCATTTAATAATATCTAACTGCAAATCCTCACCAGTACCTACAGTAAAATGAGAGGATAAGAGATCACGTTTTTACAGAAAAGAAAGACAATATGTGTCCCAGAGGACAAACACGTGACTCTTGTTGCCTGGGTAGCTCAGATGGAAGAGCATCAGACTTTTAATCTGATATCTTTACAATATCATTTACATTGTGTTCCTTACATTTTCCCCAATTGTATGTTATATTAATTCTATATTTCCGTTTTAATATTTCTAATGTTTGCCTTGTTTTCTTCACTGTCTGGTCTGCCTCTGTCTTGTCTGATTGCTCTGGCTTGGGTCATTAAAGTTCATCACTTTTGCAGTTGAATTTTTGCAGGTGAATTTTTGCAGGTGAATTTTTTGCAGGTGAATTTTTTTCAGGTGAATATTTTTGCAGGGAAATTTGGAGGATAAAAATTCAGTGTCATAAATTCAATGTCTAAAAATACTTGAATTCTGATGATACTATATTTCTTCCATACTCTAGGAGTTTAGCGTTAAGAGGTCAAGAGTTAATGTTTCCATTGTAACACCCCCAGATTTGAAATAGAAACACTCATTTTTAACACTCGATTTTAGCTACTATCATTTTACACCTCAGAGTTACATTAAAAGAATGTGACTCTGCTTAGAGTAAAATTAACTCTACTTTTGCAAGAAGACTACTAACACCAAAATATTTAACACTTTTGAATTTGCTGTGTATATACTGGTGGAATAATTGCCCAAAGGTGGGCAGCCAGGGAGGAGCAACAAGTCTCTACCCAGAGGAGGAGAGCTGCTGCTGGAGAAAATACTGTGACTCACCCAGACCGTAACAGTTTGGGTCATCTTCCAGACATCTTCCAGGCTGCATGCATACTTTTAACCCTGTGTAGATTAGAGAAAAAAAACAAATCAAACATATGCACCCAGTTCTAGTTGTCTTAAAGTCAATAAAGATGTATTCCGTGCAATCATTTCACCCTGGAGAAAGAACAAAATTACCAAGACATTTATGCCCATGATGAGTGTATGTAAACTTCTGAACACAACTGTAAAGGGATCATTTCTGTTGCTAGGCTATTGTTTCCTTCCTGTGGCCTTTGATTACCCCAAAACACATATCATTATGCGTTTTGATCACTTTGTAATGTAAATTTGTAATGCTGTTATCCTTCAAAAGTAAACTCAGTAAACTCTCTCATAAACTTAACTCGTGTTGGCCAATGTTGTGTTGTTGCAGAATTGTTTTTGCATTAGTTTTGTATGATATGAATCCATTAATAAAGCATTTTAGGGAATTAGCACCTGCTCTCTTAAACCACATACTACAACTCAGTGACTGACACAAAAACTCAGTTCTTTCACTGTTGTCTTCAGACTGCATTCAGTTTTTACAGTTTAAGGAAGCACTTAAAGATTGATTTGTTCTAAATGTTTCATATAAATCTGCTATACTTGCATACACACACATATATACTCTCTTTAACAGTTTGAATGAATAAAGTTTCGCTACTCCTATTTTTTCAGTTGTTGGTGGTTAGTATTTGTTGATGACGTGTGGATAGGGATGACTTTTTGTTCTCATAAGCCACATGCTGATCACGGGCTTGGGCCTGCTCCTTGCATGTCTACTGTAGCTTGCAAATAGAAATGAAATAAATAAAAGGTGAATAAGACTGATTTGAGTAGTTAACTCTTTAATGATTATTGACTAAGGCGTGCGAAGTGTGCGTTGCTTTTAATTGCTTTTAATAATGGTAGGCATGCGGAAGCTATAAGCCACGACCTCTTTAATGTTGCCTTCACGTGCTCACCGCAAACTCATGCTTTCATCAAATAAAGTAGTTACCAGATAGTATGATCCGATTTTGTAATTTATTTCTTTAAAATAATTTAGTACTGTAAAAGTTTATGTATTTACTGTAAGTTTGCAGGGAAAATTCTTTTATTTATTTTTTTATTTAAATGCTAAATGTAGTCAACTAAAGGTTAGTCACCAGGCTAAATGGGTTATTATAATTTATTGTCACGTATCGATATCGATATGAAAAGAAATTTCTATGATTTCTGGTTTTATTAAAGTGCGCATTTTCCTTGTGAAATGTAAATACGCGTGATAGTTCCTAATTCCGGCAACCTTGAAAGCGGCACAAAAACCGCTGGTACGGCTGGGACTGTTTCGGGTTGACAGTGAGCTACCAAGCAAAAATCGGCAGCGGTGTCGTTTGAGGAAATTTCGTTTTGCAATGTAAGTCTATCCTATACCGCACACTTTTATTTGTCAGTCAGATGTTGACGATTTCGCTTCCGTTTTTTTTCTGGTAATACTTCAAGACGCGGGCGCAAAAACAACGCCCAGAACTTTTGCTACTAGCCTGCAACAAGTGCTAGTGCCCGTCTTCGAGATGTGAGCTAGCTTAGCCACAGCAGCAACGCTGCATTAAAGTTATCTAACGTTGCTCACTCCTCATCATATCAACTTATCTTTGCTAGTTATGTAGATAGTCAAGAAAGAGTGTACACAATCGGTTTGTATACAGGCCACAGCTGTTACTGTTACACGAATCTTACTGTTAGACAACGATATGTGCTAGCGTTTTAGTCTATGCTTAGAAACTACCGTTTCCTGTGTCGTTGGCCTATCTAAAAACTACTGCTGTATACTTTTATTTAACAAGCTTAAAATGTTTGTGTATGTCGCTTTGTGATTTCTAATTATTGTAGCTCTAATTTGGATATGACTAAAATAATATCAAGACACAATCAAAGGCAACGCAAAGTTGTAAACAGGAAATATAATATTTATGGCCGAAGTGTTTCTGTTTTAATAGGTCGTAATCATGTTGATGACTGGGTAATTAAAATAAGTTTTAAACTATATCTAAGCTGAATACTTGCCACTCCAGTAATAACTTACACCCCGTTGTCGGTAATGCCGTTATCTAACGTTATTTCCATCATCAGCATCTACCGTTTTTTTTCTTTGTTGACACAGTTAGGAACTGTACTCTGATATGTTTCTCGGTCAATATGTGTATTAGTAGGCGCTTTGAAGCTTAGGGGTAATGAAAGAACAAGGGAAAAGACGTGTTTCGTGAGTGTTTACTTTCTGGGAAGGTGTATTGCCTTACAGCATCAAGAGAGGAAGCTTTTTTTTCCCCCCTTTTAAACTAATAAATAAATAAAAAAAATAAAAAAATATATATATATACACACACACAGTGCACATAGAGGCACTGTACTCAGCGTTTTCGTAATGAATCACAGACAGATTTCTACAACTATTTTTGTCCATATTAAACAAAAATCCTTGACAGAGAATTTGCATGTCTTTCTGAAATTGAGTGATGATTTGATTAAACCATAAAAGTCATTCTTTCATGATGTTATAGTCATTTCTGTTCATTGTAGTGATGGTAGTCGATCAGTAGTATAGATACTAGGGCTGGTAATACCGGTATAATGTTAGGCAACGATAGGAAAATGAAATATCGCGATAGAATGGGAGTAAAACGCGCATGCGCAGTGCCTTTGTTTTCATACGCACATGGCCGATTGTTGAGTGAAACAGATGAACCAGAATTGGTTTGTAAAAATGGTGCAACTTCCCTGATGTGGAACTGGTTTGGTGTTTGTCCGTCAGATACACAACAAAGCACATTTTTTTGCAGAACATGCAAGCGGCCGTTGTTATTGTCATATTTGTCGGACTAAGATGCTCTTAAATCTGGGAGTAATCTGGGTCCTAAACTCCGTATGTTTCAGGTCAAACAACACTGCAGCATCACTTAGAGTTAAAAACTGTCTAAATTCTTTCATCTTTAATAAAACGATCAGCATTGCTGCTTTACCAGGTGTAACTATAAAGTTTAACTTCCAGGCATCCATGAAAACAAAAGTTATTACATTTAACGGAGTTAGAAGTTAGCAAGAAGCTAGCGGAAGTTAGCTCGCTAGTTTCGCTAGTTACCTAAGCATGATATAGCATGTTCTGACGGAGAGATTTCTGAAAAAAATCAAACGTACAGCTCTGCTATCACTTCCAACATAAATGAAGACAGGAAACTAAACAGCAGTGACGTTTGTAGGGTTACTGAAGTTGGGCTAGCTGGTATATAATGATGTGCTACGTGATCGCTAGCGACACAGCTATGTTAGCATAACATAAACAGTGAAGCTGGAGGACGAACACTAACACTTTTCCACTTATAAAAGTTAACGCGAAGGTTCTTCATGGTTAGAGACAAATGCAATCGCATGGCAGGATACTGTAAACGGACCAAACTTCAGTCAGGAGAACAACTGAGATAATCCATCCACAATACGAGGTTAGTCATTAATATACTGCAACAACATGGGAATAGAGCAGCTGCCAGAGAATTCAACATTAATGAATCAATGGTACAGAAGTGGAGGAAGCAAGAAGAATGAGTTTAATAAAGTTTGATTTATCTGACTGCTTTGTTTCGCTTAATGTGCCTTATAATCCCGTGCACCTTATGGTCCGAAAAATACGTACTGCACACTGCAGTTTAATGTTGCAAAGCACCTCTTTTTAACTTCAGTGGATATTATACATGGTTATGCTCAGGATATGTCAGCCCATTTCTACTGGAAATGCCTTTTGGTTAAACTTTCAGCAAGGAATTTGCATTTGCACTGTTACATTTTTATAAAGCTTTAATGTACATAAAAACCAGCTTCTTGTTTAAGTGAAAATAAATGGAAGGTTGTCTTTTTGCGCTAGTAATGTTGTGGAGTTGTATTTTGTCTCGCATCAATTATATCGTCGGTTATATCGTTATCGCAAATTTTCAAATATATATCGTGATAAATATTTTTGGCCATATCGCCCTGCTCTAATAGATACAACAGTGATGATAATGTAAAATTAGGTCCCGGAATGTATGGATAGTAGATTTACAATAGATTTGAAATAAAATAAATCTATTAATGCAAGAGGGTTAACAAGAATATTCAGTTAACCACGATCACAGTTTCTGCACTCAGTCGTTTATTTGAAGTGGTCCAAATGTAACTGGACAATTTACTCCAAAGTTGTTTTAAATTTGTCTCCATCACTTAATTAGCAGTAAGGTTGGTAGTTGAATGCTTGCAACTGTAGCCTTTGCATTTGGAAACTGTGGCTGTGAATCCATAACATATGGTCAAATGGAAACTTAATTCAAATGAAGCAATAAGGCAAAAATAAAATTTATCTGCAATTTTTGTTCAGTGAGTTAAATTGAGGCTGAAAGGCGGGACTTAAATTGCATCTTGATGCCTTTCTTTTTATTTTAATGCAGTGGTGAGCCAGCTCTTCCTTGGTGCCTTAGAACTGAGAACTTGTAGCTAGGGCTGCCACAAACTATTATTTTGATAGTCGACTAGTCACCAATTATTTTTGCCATTAGTCAACTAATCAGATCATGCGTCCATTGGATGTACAACGTACAGCTTATTGCACCAGCATGCATGTGCTCTTATATAACTATCATTAGCTTATAGCTTTAAATGTTTAAGGTATGTGCTAACTAAAAATAAAGACATGATGATAGTTTATTAAATTTTAATGAAATTTACAGGTTGTTTCAGTGGAGTTTAATAAACTCAGCCGCTATCTAAAATACCTAATTTCCTGGAGGAACCCACCCTAGGGATTAATAAAGTTTTATCTAATATAATATAATATAATATAACAGGACACCGGAGTATATTCTTGAGCATCTCACACTTCTGATAACTGGTTGTCTGCTTGACGTTTATTCAGCAGTGTAAAAACTATAACTTTAATCTCAGCCAAACCGATTTACTCGGGAACAAATAAAATACTGAAAAAAGCCAAACAATAGCATTTTTAAGTTATCTAAGTGACTTATATACAGTGTTGGGGAGTAACGGCATACATGTACCGCCGTTACGTATTTAAAATACAAAATATGAGTAACTGTATTCCGTTACAGTTACCGTTTAAAAAGGTGGTATTCAGAATACAGTTACTTTGTTGAAATAAATGGATTACACAGTGGTACTTTCCTGTTTCATATTGTGGTGGGTCAGGACTGTTTGGGTTTTGTTTGACAGCTGTTCTGTTGTTCCAGGCGGCAGCGTTACGGTTGCCATGGTTACAGGGTGACGCTCTCTCTCTGTGTGTTTCCTGGGTGAGAGAGCGCCTTTTTGTTGTTGTTGTTGTGCTAAGCTAATAGGCAGAATGCTACAGGTACATGCTCTAAAGAATGTAGCCTCATAGGCAGTGTAGTCCGTGCTGCTGGGAGAATGGACTGCCATACTTGTTATATGTCTGTGAGTGCGAGGAGGGAGAAAAAGGCGAGTGGAAAAGTACCAGGTGTCATCGAGCAAAAACGGGAGCTGGAAGCATGTAAATATAATAGTAATAATAATAATAACCACTGCAGCCAAGAAGAGTGCCTGACGAGCCCAGTTGTAAGTAAGCTATTAAGACTCGACTGTACGCCGTGTTCGTGTTTTCCTCCGAAACAATAAGTTCCGTTGGAGCAGCCTTTCAACGCCTCTCTCTGTCTCTCGCAAGCAAAGTTGACCCAGACAACAAAGTAAAGCTGTTTTTCGGCTATGAGCCCAACACGGAACCCACCGTATTAGTCAGAGGTCCCTTTACTACGGGTTCGGAGCCGCTGACCTTCAGTAACAGTAATAAATCACAGCAATAGTACATTCACGTAGTTGTAAAAAGCATGATAATATATTAAGTAATCCAAAGTATTCAGAATACGTTACTGTCATTGAGTAACGTAACGGAATACGTTACAGAATACATTTTGGGGCATGTATTCTGTAATGGAATACATTTTAAAAGTAACCTTCCCAACACTGCTTATATACTAAAAAGTATTTAGTCAGCCACCGATTGTGCAAGTTCCCCCACCTAAAATGATGACAGAGGTCAGTAATTTGCACCAGAGGTACACTTCAACTGTGAGAGACAGAATGTGAAAAAAAATCCATGAATCCACATGGTAGGATTTGTAAAGAATTTATTCGTAAATCAGGGTGGAAAATAAGTATTTGGTCAATAACAAAAATACAACTCAATACTTTGTAACATAACCTTTGTTGGCAATAACAGAGGTCAAACGTTTACTATAGGTCTTTACCAGGTTTGCACACACAGTAGCTGGTATTTTGGCCCAGTAGGTATGGTGTTCTTGGGATGCAACTCAGTATTCTTCTTCCTCCAAACACGACGAGTTGAGTTTATACCAAAAAGTTCTACTTTGGTTTCATCTGACCACATGACATTCTCCCAATCCTCTGCTGTATCATCCATGTGCTCTCTGGCAAACTTCAGACGGGCCTGGACATGCACTGGCTTCAGCAGCGGAACACGTCTGGCACTGCGGGATTTGATTCCCTGCCGTTGTAGTGTGTTACTGATGGTGACCTTTGTTACTTTGGTCCCAGCTCTCTGCAGGTCATTCACCAGGTCCCCCCGTGTGGTTCTGGGATCTTTGCTCACCGTTCTCATGATCATTTTGACCCCACGGGATGAGATCTTGCGTGGAGCCCCAGATCGAGGGAGATTATCAGTGGTCTTGTATGTCTTCCATTTTCTGATGATTGCTCCCACAGTTGATTTTTTTCACACAAAGCTGCTTGCCTATTGTAGATTCACTCTTCCCAGTCTGGTGCAGGTCTACAATACTTTTCCTGGTGTCCTTCGAAAGCTCTTTGGTCTTGGCCATGGCGGAGTTTGGAGTCTGACTGTTTGAGGCTGTGGACAGGTGTCTTTTATACAGATGATGAGTTCAAACAGGTGCCATTTATACAGGTAACGAGTGGGGGACAGAAAAGCTTCTTATAGAAGACGTTACAGGTCTGTGAGAGCCAGAGATTTTCCTTGTTTGAGGTGACCAAATACTTATTTTCCACCCTAATTTACGAATAAATTCTTTACAAATCCTACCATGTGAATTCATGGATTTTTCTTTTTTCTTTTTCACATTCTGTCTCTCACAGTTGAAGTGTACCTCTGGTGCAAATTACTGACCTCTGTCATCATTTTAAGTGGGGGAACTTGCACAATCGGTGGCTGACTAAATACTTTTTTGCCCCACTGTATCATGTTTAACCTGAGTAGCGAAAGACTGCAGTGGGTTTGAAAATGGAGTCCGGTATTCTCACCGGAACTAGTGAGCCTTGCCCCCGGCTAGCTATCGACAGTGTTGGGGAGTAACGGAATACATGTACCGCCGTTACGTATTTAAAATACAAAATATGAGTAACTGTATTCCGTTACAGTTACCGTTTAAAAAGGTGGTATTCAGAATACAGTTACTTTGTTGAAATAAATGGATTACACTGCGGTACTTTCCTGTTTCATATTGTCGCGGGTCAGGACTGTTTGGGTTTTGTTTGACAGCTACGTTCTTTTGTTCCAGGCGGCAGCGTTACGGTTGCCATGGTTACAGGGTGACGCTCTCTCTCTCTCTCTCTCTCTCTCTCTCTCTCTCTCTCTCTCTCTCTCTCTCTCTCTCTGCGACTGTGTGTTTCCTGGGTGAGAGAGAGCACCTTTCGTTGTTGTTGTTGTCGTGCTAAGCTAACAGGCAGAATGCTACAAGCATAGCTCTAAAGAATGTAGCATCATGGGCAGTGTAGTCCGTGTTGCAGGGAGAATGAACTGCCATACACGTCTGTGAGCGCGAGGAGGGAGAAAAAGGGGAGTGGAAAGGTACGAGTTGTCATCGAGCAAAAACGGGAGCTGGAAGCATGTAAATATAATAATAACCACTGCAGCCAAGAAGAGAGCGTGACGAGCCCAGTTGTAAGTAAGCTATTAAGACTCGACTGTACACCAAAAATGGCACCACACCATGTAAAAATATAATATAAGCTCTGGCGGACTTGGTTCTATGGTAGGTCTTAAAGGGTTAAAGGCAGCTGGCATCCTTGTACATGCAGTGCTGCCATCTTCTGTTTCAGTCCGTTATTACACTCTTAAATCCTACTACTTATTCCTGCATCTTTTGGGATCTTACAAAGCTTCAAACGACGCGTCGACTATTAAATCAGTCGTCAACAATTTTAACAACTAATCGTGGCAGCCCCACTTGTAGCCTCATTTATCTTAAATTGGTTTCACTGAAATGGAAAGGAAAATCATAATGCACAAAAGATCCTAGGCTGCATCTGGTTAATTTTTTAGGTACACCTTCAAAAGCCACTGTCATCACTTGTTCCCAATTTGGGACCAGCGAAGTGGTGACATGTGAGTGTCAGCTTTTTGGCCCTGCACCTATATTTATTTCTGTGGTTGTAGATTAGGCACATGCACAGCATTAGTAGAAAAGAGGTGTGTGTGTGTAGACATGGTATCCGACCTACATAGTTCAACTAAAGAGTCTTCACGTGAACTCTGGTGCAATGGCAAAGGTTGCTATCTTTGCACAAGTAATGCCTAAACACAAATGTGAAACTACATAAACCTACACATAGACACACCAATGCACATTGCTAAACTAATTAATGAATAAAAATCGATTATTGTTATTTACAGCTTTTCCAAAAAAGTCAAAGATAGAAACTCATAGACTTGAATACATAAAAATAATGAGTTTGGTTAAAAGTATTGACCAAATTCTTTTTCTTTTTTTTAACCTAACACATATTTGGTAATCCACTCTTTATCCACTTGCTCTTCACGAATACAAAGACCAAACAAAACAAAAGAGAAAAAACGTTTACTGCATTTGTTTATTAAACCTACCTTCATTGTATCCTAGTTAGACATCAATTTGTTTTTAACCGAGCCACACATTCCCCAAGGGATCCAGCATTTTTATTTATTTTTTTTCCAGTTGCATAAATTAGATGCTCTTTTTAAAAATAAATAAATAAATAAATCTTAAAAAAAATTGCAATCCCAGCTCTTGCCATGGCCCTCGTTGAGAAAAATGTGTTTTCATTTAAAGGAAAGTGGGCTGTATGTATATGGCAACCATCAATTTAAAATTATTATGAAACAGTCATATGCACAATGGTACAAACACAATTGGTTCCGGTGAATATTACATGAATCTGAGGCTAATTTTATGTGTGTACTCGTGGTAAGTTCCAGCCTTTTTACATATTAGAGAATGAAGCCCACCACTGATGCTGTAGTGTAGTTTTGATACTAGCAGCAGCTGCAGGAAATGTATATCTGCAGTTTGTTTGTAATAGTTTGCTTGTTTTTTGTGTTTATTTGTATCAAATTCATGCAATCAAAATTCAAAATAGTTTATCTTTTTAAATATACGTGAATTAGACGTGGCTGTAAAGTTGTTATCTTGGGGGCATAGAGGAGAGGCACTTAATCCACCCATTTCACATAGACTTCCTTTTGGAATAACTTGCATCATTGATTGTTTTTCTTCAGGAAACTGGGTACCTTTGGCTTCCAGACAGATGCTGTTTCTGTTGAGTTAACTGTGGCTTGTTCCTGTGTTTTGTTTTGGGGATTGTTTGTTTTTTAAATATAAACACATGTAGTTTTAGCAAGCTCTTGCCATCAACTATATTTTAGCAAACATGGGTATGCCTGCTTATTAGGGCCAGACAGATGTTTAAGATATTTAAGACTGATATTGATATTTGTTGATTTAAAAAAAACAAATATCAATACCAACATGCCCTTGCGTTGACAAATCCTGTAACATTAACACTTATAACATATTTTGAGGGTGTTTCTCCCATCTATTCTTTACTTTCATTTTTAAAGACTGCTACAATGCATTGGCAAATCAGTAATATCAGGCAGCAGACTGCTTATATCTGCCTAAACTGTTTTACATTTAAACTAATATTGTAATTTGGCCTGAGTCAGAATTTATGTAATTAATGGCCACACTTGACTTAGACTGAATCATAATAATCTTTGTATAGCCCTGGTGTAAATAACAACCCAACTTTCAAGTTAGTTTCAATGTTACGAAAAGTCATTGCAAAGCAATGCTCTTTCAGGTCAGGGGGTGGCAGTAAATAACCACTGTTAAAAAGCCATTGGGACAATGAATGCATATCATATTTAGGAATCTAAATAAATAATTATTTAAATTAAATCAATGGGAACCAGAAGGAAAAAACTTTTTGCTTTGTCTCCGGTTTATATTTTTGTTATTGTTTTTAACAGTTTCTTAGAGTTAAAAAAAAAAATGCATCAGATAATAATAAATGTGATGCTTGCTATTTTAGCAGGATTGTGTGGGACATCATCTTATTTGAATAGCTTTTCATGCTATCTGATGTCAGCTTTTTAACTGTTAAGAATATACTTAAACCATTATTTTGGGCAAGCATTTACTTAAGCCACATCACTGTCAAGTCTATTGTTGTATGAAAAATAATCTCTTGCCACTTATTGTCTATCCTCAGTTGATACAATGGAGCATGAGTTGAGGAACATCAGTGAGGTGTTTTTAATTAATTTAATTAATTTTTTTTTGTGCGTGCATGGCTGGCTGTTGTGTACAGTCAGAGACACTGAATTGTTCTGTTTTAGCTCACTATGAACTGTTACTCCTGTTGACCTTTAGCTATCCCACAGATTGGGTGCTATATCAAGCAATTTCCTCTGAGAGGACTGTTTTTCTTTTTTCTTGTACCTAAAACTGACTGGTTTCCTTTAAGGTTTTAGTGGGAGATTGTGATGTTATGTAACAGATGTTTCTAAGACATTTCACAGGGGGCTAAGATTTACACTGGGTTTTTTTTGGGTTTTTTTGTAAATTTCTTCAGGTCAGCAGTTGGTCCAGAAGGTTCTGCCGCAGCGGCCGGCAATAAGCGCTTGCAGCAGACGCAGGCCCAGGTGGATGAGGTATGAAATATGTGAAAACTGGCTTCTATTTAATTTCAGAATTTAATTTGAGGCCAACAGTTCTATTCTCTTATGGCTTATTGATAAGGATCCCCAAAATATGTTCAAATCTTAATTCATGAGTGCTTTAGTGTTACAAATGCACCAGATCGTTTCCTCTCAAGCTAAGAAATTTGAAACCACCTCTCCAAAGATGCCTGCCCTTAATGCTACTTCATCTCCAACTTCAGGTTCATTTCTCAGTTATATGGTTATATGGTTAATTAAATGCTTATGTACCAGTCCAGCTGTACACAAATAAAGGAGAAGATGCAAGTAGAGAAAGATTCAATCAACAATTTGTATTTATTTATTTTTAAATAATTGCATAGTAGCACAGCCGTAATCCAGGAGTGAATAGTTAAATAATGAAAAGATAGTTGGTGGAGTCACAGTGTCAAATAATAAAAAATCTTTTCAAGCATTAAAAATCCTTAAATAACCTCATCTTGTTCACTTTGCATCATTTTTCTCACCTAGCCTATGGCCTTGAACTCCACCCCTGTCTGTCTTCACTTGCTTTGTGTCACTCCCTCTTTTCCTTGATGTTGGTCTCACACAGAACCTTGCATAACTCTTGGCAGCAGTGTTACAATTCACCATAATGTGGAATAATTTGCTCTCTAATACTCCAAAAGACTGCCAAAGGACATTCAGTGAAAGGCAGTCCTCATCCAGTTTTGAGAAATAGCATTCAGAACCATGTCAGTGAGGCCACTAAGAAAATAGGCTGCCAAGTCTCACTCTTAATTCCCTTTACATCTTGCTCTCTCTCGCTCTCTCGGTTGTAGCCCTTCTTGGGATAAGCCACTCCCTCATAGATCTTTAACCTCAGCACGTCACAGAAAGTGTCCAATTGGCTGCCAAACGCTTACATAATCACTGTCTCCATGGTTATGTAAGGCATGCACGGGCCTACACCCTCCCCTCCAACCTGCAGCTCTGTCTGAGAGGAGGGGCAGTAGTTGGGTTTGTGGATCAGTGGAACATATGGGTTACGTGTAATCTGTGTTTATGCACATGCATGTGTGTCTGACTAAAAGTGGAGTCTGTAGGAGTTATTTTACCCTGTTGATTTATTTATTTGGCATTTTTCTTCTTTCTCTTATGATTCTTTCCTATGCCCTCCAGAAAAAAACAAATTAGGGCAGATTTATTTACAGTGAGGGCTCAAGATTGCCTAACACCCATGTACATCAAGAAACAGATTGCAAAAAATGAATATTATGTTTGTTTTGAGTAGGTGGTGGACATTATGCGTGTTAATGTGGACAAAGTGCTGGAGCGTGATCAGAAGCTGTCTGAACTGGATGACCGAGCCGATGCACTCCAGGCTGGAGCCTCCCAGTTTGAGACCAGTGCAGCTAAGCTGAAAAGGAAGTACTGGTGGAAGAACTGCAAGGTGCTTAAACAAAGTTTGGTTCAAAAGTCACACACTTTCCACCACTTTAAATAACAATTACTCTAACTGATATGATGCACTCTATTTTTAAAGTCTTCAAAGACTGAGGTTTACTAAATTAATTGTTTTTATTTAACTACACAACTTACAGTATATATTTGCATGACTTATGGTGAAGACTTCCTGTTTTTATTCAACAAAATGAGGAGGTATTACAGATATAGTTCTTGTGTAATAACGTAGAAATTATCTTTAATTGTTTCAGATGTGGGCGATCCTGATAGCTGTCATTGTGTTCATCATCGTCATCATTATTAGTGAGTATTAAGGATGTGCTCATCAACAGTGTTGTTACAGTTTGTGTTACTTCAAACATAAAACAAAGCATTAAGAACTCTCTACAGTGTTGTAGTTTCGCAAACTGTGTTAGGTGTACTGCTACATTGGTGCTCTTTTAAGAGGCAAACACACATCAACTGTTCAAGATCATGTGATGTGTCATTTGATGACTTATCTGATAAGAGTTATAAAGTTTACGGACTTTGCCCCCAAACATTCAAAAAGCTTTATTTACTTAAAGTTTTACATCTACTATCCATACTATTCCCCCATCATTATTCATGCTAGTTCATGTTATGGATGCAGTAAGCCAAGAAGAAGTACACCCAATTACATAATGCAGCCTCTGTCTTTTGCTTTTATGGAATTCCCCCCCACAGTTCCTTTAGTGTCATATCTCTCTTTTATAATGTCTTATATAAAACATTTGGTTTAAACAAACTTGTTAATTCATTCACAGTCTGGAATTACTCTAAGTAAGCAACAGGAGGAGGAGGGGTAGAAGATACGATAAAGAAGAGAAGTGGAGCTATGTGACTCGTGTCTCAGAGTAGCTCCACATTTTCCACCTCTACAGGGGTCTTCATTCTTTGTTCTGGATTGCCCTGTGTGTGCGTGTGTGATTGCTTATGTGCCTTAGTCACAGTTTTAACCTATAACATTACAAAATTCCAGACATTACTAGGATATATACATACCAAAGAAAACAAACATATGTACAGAAATGTGTTTATAACTTGACTAAAGCCCAGTTATAAATATGAGTCTAAACAGACTTTGGCAGAACACACACACACACACACACATACTCAAACCTTAAGACTAGAATTGAAGAACATTGTAAACTCTCCTCAACTTGTATTTTTATATTTTATTAACAATTGTTTGATTCCGTGTGCCAGGCTAAGAGAAGTGCCTTTAAGGATTAGCTGTTCAGTGGTATAGTTTAGATTGTAACAGTAATCCTGCGTATGGTGGAAGAGATGCCCCTTCCCAGATTTAAAATATTTCTGCTCTTGATAGTGTAACACCAGTATTTTTTTTTCCTCTCTCATGCTTTTTCTTACTTAATTGGTCAGCTTTACAAATATTAGTGAAATCTAATTACTCATTTTATTTCTGCACATGGTTAAGTGCTGATCAGGTCCAATGTTTAAGGAGTTAATGTTAGATCTGAATGAAGAGGAAAGTCATTCTGACAACACAAAGCTTACTGGTAATGGGTAACGTACTGTTGAACCACCTCACTGTGTCCATTCCTGTTCATGTCATTTTCAGGCAGTAATTGGGATGCAGTAAAAGTTTGCATGAGCTTGTGTTTAGATTGAGTGCTGGTCATGTTTACTATAAGTAGCATGCTCATTGCCTGACAGATTTGCCATAAAATGTAAAAGGAAAAAAAAAATACACAGAAGTGCCATCATGAGGTATCAAGAGATTAATTATCTCAATTAGTTGCTCTTAAGTG
The DNA here is from genome assembly GCF_041146795.1 of Maylandia zebra. NCBI lineage: Eukaryota > Metazoa > Chordata > Actinopteri > Cichliformes > Cichlidae > Maylandia > Maylandia zebra. Next base: position 18,376,387 of record NC_135171.1, read on the forward strand.
TGGCAGAAAAATGGCCTTTATGTAATAATAATGATCAACAATTAAGAGGAAAGAAAATCTGCAGTTTAGCTTTAGACTTTGATAGGTGTCTCCAATGGAGAACAGCCAAAAATGCAGCCATACCTTCTGAACACATGTACCAGCCAGCCAGAGAACAAGTAGTGCCTTGTGAGCTCCCTGTCCAGCAGATACTGTGCAGCTAGCCTGTGCTATCAGTTGAATTTAACCTTTAATAAAGACCTTTGGATCAACGCCAGTGTGAAGAAACATTCTTGTTGATGCACAATGCTTCTAACACAAAACAATTAAAAATTCTAACATGCCATATTTGTCATACAGTTATTTGCATTCTGTTAAATGTAGAGTTGATCATAGTTAGGCTATAGTATGGGTTTTTTTTTTTTTTTTTTTTTTGTGATGTTTAGGTCAGTACTGCTGAGCATCATGGGTGATATAGAGTGGAAATATTTTGTTGGTCCATGGCATTGTGATACATGTGACACTAACACTGGATTTGGGATTGCTTTGTATATTATTTTCACTCTGTTTGGTATTTAAAGCTCCTGTTTTAGGTTACAGTTTCAGGATTTTTTTTTTCTTGACTTCTAGCAATCATTAGCTTTCCCCCCCCCCCCCCCCTTCATACTTCTTGCTTGTTTCTGATAGAGAAATAAACACTAACACAAATATGTACTCACCCGCACCCTTTTCTCTTTTTGTTAAGCATGCAGATTTAATCAGACTGCAGCCACAACTAAAATTTGTAGGCATGGAAATGCTTTTATGGGCCAGCTTTTTATTAACCATACATGGAATTGTCAACCTCATCATTTTTTTTTTTTTTTTTTTTTTTTTTTTTTTTTTTTTCCCCCCCCCCCCCACAGAATTTAAGATCTTATAACTTCCAAGCCTTGCTTCACTTTTGGGAATTTACGTGGAAATATGTGCAATTCTGCTCTGTGGGCCCTAAATTTATTTTTGCTTGAATAAAACTGATGTTAAATCAAAGTGTCCTCTGATTTTTCTCATCTGTGACGTAACAAACGCCAGCTATTCCTTTTTCCAAAAGGAGCCATGATGGCAAAATCATTTTTATTGGAGTCATTTAAAGATAAATTCCTTCAGTGTGACATACAATGGTGTACAGTCCAGCAGTTTTTACACAAGTACTGTTGAGTTTTTTGTTGTTTTTTTTTTTTGTTTGTTTGTTTGTTTTTTTTCCCCCCCCATGTTTCCTTCCTCTTTTTTCCATCTCAGTTCCACTCACTTGAAGGTCTTTAGGATAACCCCATCAGTTCTAACGATTATATATTTTATTATTATTTTATTTTGGTTTACAGAATTGGGAAATTTTCAGTTCAGGTTTAATTTAAATGCAGATTTAACTGAAAAAGTCAAATTGCAATAAAGATGTGGTAAAAGAATATATAACAGCTGCTCAAGTGTTGTGCTTTCAAGCAAATGTCATTGTGTCATAAAGATAATCAACATGACAACTGAGAATAATTAGATTGCATATTATTGTTGCAAATTTTTTAAATATAATGTAAAATAATATTATTTACAATTAATAAGGATATACAAGTATGTGGCATTCTTTGCCTTCCTTTTCATTTGCTTAATGACAAAATCTATTAAAATTACTGATAGCTCCCATTTTCTTGTAATTTTTATTTTTTATTTTTTTTACTTAAGAGACTTTACTAAGATGATGTTCAATAACTGACAACAATTTAACCAAACAAAAAGAAGTCAAATGTCCAAACTCCCTGCTACGTGCACTGCAGCAGCTGGACCATGCAACGACTCTGTTCATTCATTTAGCGGTAGGGGCGGGGACGCAGCGGGCTGGTAGTGTCAGCGCTCGCACAGTGTGCTTCAGGCTTGTTGTTTCTCGGTTGCGTAACATGGGAATCCACGTGAATCGCCAGCAAGCCACCCAACAGACATGCCGCGGCAGACACGCCTACATCTGGTTTGCTATCCAATCCAATAATAAATGTAAAACCCACCTGCCCAATCATCGCTTAATGGGCGTGGTTATGCTATGCCGGGCTCACGTTGCACAAATGTGTCCACCGCTCTGGGATGGATGACGACGTAGCTACGTGACTGAGATATAACTGAAACAAAATACTTTCTGATGCGGTCCGGTGATCAATTAAGGAGACTCGTAACTTTTTAATCTTGAGCCAAGACACGCGTGGAGCGGGAAAGGTAAATATTCCACCAAAAGACGAAAAATTGGTGAGTTAGCTTTCTCGATAAACTAGCTAACCACCTGACGCACGGCTTCAGCTAGAGACAACAGTGGATGTAAACATGTGAAATTGAATCATTGCCTTTTTTGTGTGCTATGAAGTCGTTGCGAATGTGTATTATTGTGGTTTGGGCTTTTTGCTTCTCCAAGGAGTGAATGCTGACTTGACTGTAAGCAGTGGTGTAAGCAGTGTGTGTTGCTCATGTTAGCTGTATAACGTCTGCCGTAAGTCAGGGGGCTGGAGCTCACGGGTTGCGCTGTGTTGGCTGGCAAATTGGTAACAAACTAAAGCTTTTGTTGCTCAGATTTGCATACGGTGCATTACTTAAAAAGCAACCTATTATACTTGCTAATACAGTAGCTAACAGGCTATCAGTTTATTGCGTTATTGCGACCTTCGTATCCAGTTACTGTAGGGGGCGCTGTTTTCACCAAGCAACCCGAACTCTCACGGCGGTTAAAAGGTCTTAACACTAAACTACATTAAGTTTTAGCTTTGTCCAGATGTGCTTACACAGCAGGCATGATGAGGCATGGGTGCATATGATTATTGAGATTGGCATGATTACATGAGTGGGAGTTAATTGCCCTCACTAAATGCTGTGTTTGTATTTTACTGTCTGAACCTTTCTGATACTTCCATAGACAGTGCAGGTTTTATACACACTGCGGATATTGCCCCTGATAAATACCCAGTATATTACAGCAACCCAGCTAAACCTGGCACACAAAAAACCCAAACAAACTGAAAATAAACTAATGGGAATTAATTGAAAAAGAACTAAATAAAAATAAAATAGAAATTTTAAAAATGTATATGAGAGGTCTTGATAGATAAAGCGCTATGTAATAACTCTGGGTAGGGGACTTCACTGAAACTAGAAGCTGCCCAGTGGCAAGTCAGGTGTGGTGCTATAGCTTCCACCGGAGTGGAGTTGCTGTCACTCCTTCAAAGCATTGTGAGGTGGCCTCTGGACTTACTTGGGTCACTGGGTTCATATGGTGAGGGGGAGTAAGTTGTAGGCTTCTGCTGAACGTTAACAATAAATTAAAAAAAAAAGCCTGTAAAACAGGTAATAATGTTGACTTCAGTTTTGCTTGTGCAATAGCTTATCTTAGCTTTTTAGGTGACTTCTGGAAGCAGTCTGTGATGGTGTTGAGCTGTGTTGCAGTGTGCATGCAGGTTCAAGTACAGAGCAACAGCCTAGGTCAAGTGTGTTGTTGTGCTGCATAAGTGAGAAAGGACCACAGCATCCTATGTATGCAACAACAATCACGCGTTGTGTTGTGCACGTCAGTACATGTATAATATCTCAATAGCATAATGTTTTATGCATTCTGAATTGAGCAAATCAGTTATGTAATCCTCCTATGAAGACCTGATGAATGATGCAGGGTACTTTCACTCCCTCCTGCTTTTGCTTCTCAGTTTCTGTCCCTCTGTCTTTATTCTCAGTGTCTGGTCACAGTGCCATATGGATGTGGTGGCAGCTGGAGTTTGTTTAATTATACCAATACCATAGGGAAAAAAACTCGCCCAAGATGGCTGGAAGACAAGCGATTTCCTCTGATGACTCTGATGAAAATATTTTTTTAAAAAACCTGCGTTTGCAGGGATTGCAAAAAATGTAAATGCATAATTAGTAACAGCTATTATGTAACCCAGTATCACATTATTATATCTGGCAGAGCCTTACCTGGTCTTGGCAGTATTGATGCATGAGATGTGCATAAATCGCGGATGCTGGGAGAGAGTCAGAAAGCAGTGAGTCAGTTT